>NW_026252384.1:0-155077 GCF_025094135.1 Mucor mucedo | reverse complement strand
TTTTTGCAAGTTTGATAATTTTCTTGTTTTTATTTTTATAAATCTACACCGATTTCCACACCGACCATTATCATAAATGGACTCCCAAGGAATTGGTGCGTCTTCATTTAGTTTTGACAGTGATTTTTTCACGTACTCCCAATTACGATCAGTGATTATGATGGCAGTGGTGTTGGTGGTGGAGTTGCTTTTGCTGTTGCTGTTGCTGTTGCTGTTGCTGTTGCTGTTGCTGTTGCTGTTGCTGTTGCTGTCAATGTTGGCAGTATCGGTATTGGTATTATTGTCAGTGGAGTTATCTAAAATTTCTTCATACTTTCGCTTGTATGATTGAGGAATAAGTCTACCATTTTCAAGAATACTTTTTGTTCTACTCCACATCGTTTCATCAGGTATTTCTTCTGATAAGGCCGATATTGCTTTTGTCATAATATTCTCTGTTTCTTCGCATACGTGTAAGATGTCTTTTACTTGATTGACACCTTGAGTTACTTGCTCTTGAAATACACGCGAAGCAATTGAATACAGTCGAATATAGACAATTGTGAGAGGAAACATGAAGCCGTACCTTACATCCCAAAAATCACACCATATCATATACCCAAAGTGATATCAAACTTGGTAAAACAACTCTTCTGTCCTTCTTTTATTCATGACTAAACGTACAGCTAGAAGCAATAGTGTTCCACTTCACAGTCGGATGGTAGAATCGGTCGAAAAAGGGTTTGCCAAAAGCGAAGGGTGCTGACCAATAAGAAAGTTAGACGAAGCAACAAAAGGAGTCAGAGGCAACTTCGAGCTTGATTGCAATGAGCTTTCGCTCACAAAGTAACAGGCTTGTGCCCAAGGGTGGCAAGGATAACGTAACAAAAAAGGCAGTTTTTTGTTTTGTCTGACTTTTTTTGAAACTTCGTACTTCATGGAAGAAATAACAAAGGTGATGATGATGGGGTGGGCTTTTTTATGTTGACGGTAAACAGAAATGGAGTAATCCATAAGCCTCAAAATAAAATCGTCATCAACCGTATGTTGTACTTCAATCAGTACAGGAGGAAACCATCAGCAACACCGGTAACATTAACCACCGCCCAACAATACCGCCACCAAGCATTAAATCATCACCAAGTTTTCGTTGCTTGATTTAGGCAGATATAAAATATCTGAAATAGTTCGGTTTGGCCATTCAGTTGGCCAAGGTGAGTATTGGTCTTTTGAATTTGAGCCAAGTAAGGTTTCAACAACTATATTGACTATAGTAGAATCCAATAAGACGTGTTTCGACATCAAGTCAGTACCAGGTCGATGACGATGTGGTAGCTGTAGAGTTAAAAGTTCAGCCAGTGGACGCTCCATTTTATTCTTCTGTTTGATACCAACTAAAGTGAAAAAAGAGTGTTACTGTCATGAACCACTTACTTTGCACTTTGCCCCTTACCATAAATCCCCGACTACTAGAATGTTGTTGAATCTCAGCATGAGATTCAACAACATCAGTGTTCAGAACCTTTCAGGACCTTCCAAGGCTATCCATGCAATGAACCACCGCTTCCAAGAGATTAGTAATCACGACTCGTTTCCAAGTATCTCCGACGCCAAGCCATTAGTAATCATGAATCATGGGTTTCGGCCACGTAAGCTGAAACCAACACTAAGACTAATTAAGTAGAAAGACATTCTTAAATGCAAACTGTCAGGAACGTGGCTAGGATTATATTATAGCAATAATATCAGAAGATACCTACCAGTTATACAAAGGCAAGAGGAGAATGGTTTAAGAAGTATTTAATAATATTAATTGATTATGCAAGGAAGGGGAAGGAATACAAGCAATACATGATAATCGACATGGAACGGGGAAGGCGATGGAAAGGGGGAGTATTTATATCTTTTCAGATAACATAGGTTTGCATTTAAGAATATCTTGGCTTACTTAATTAGTCTTAGTGTTGATTTCAGCTTACGTGGCCGAAACCCATGAGTCATGATTACTAATTGCTTGGCGTCGGAGATGTGATGATCTGACTTACTTCTTGATAAGAACCGTAATAAAAATAACATCAGATACACTTACATCATACATCTAGCACTAAAATATTAATATCTCAGCATCAATACTTTATAAAGCAAATACACTTCCCTAGTCTATATACCTCTTTGACTAAAATAGTGTAAGAAGACACTGCATCTATAAATATAATACAGTTGGATTTGTGAGCATGAAAGTTTAAATTAATTCTGCTACGTCATGTTACTATGGTTGCTGTAAAAATTTGGCTTAGTTGGGTTAAGTGTGCAACACTGTATCATTTTCCATGCTAAATGTGTTTGTTGGTTGCACAATTAAATAAAAGTCTAAAGCATTTTAGTTGGAAATATTAGAGCATAAATAAATAAAAAAAAATGGTAAAGGGAAGAAAGGATTAAAATCAAGGTGAAATGCCATCACTAGTCTTTCAAGGACCTTAACTTTAAAGTGACTGCTATCGACATTTTAGCCGAGCGAGCTTCGAACGATGCTCGCTCGAACCCAAAAAAAGTGGCGCAAGCTCGAGTACAAAAACTCGGTTCGAGCTTCGTTCGAACTGGCGCAAGACCGGTGCAAGCTCGAAAAGTTCGAACATTAGCCTGGACTATAGAATATTAATAGATCCTGAGCACAAATATTACTCTTGTCATTTGTTGATGTTATAACTGTTGATCCCTCTGACTAATATTTATATACTCAGTATGGAAGGGCTAAATTTAAAGACATGTTGATTATTTACAATCACCAGATCATTACATCATGATCCAATAAGGCGCTCAATATTCTCCCTTAGAACTATCCCAGTTCTTTATATAAATATTCATAGTTTTTCTCATAGACCATCAATACATTTTGAATACATTTTTAGAACACGTTTTTTAATTATATTTTTTTCGTCCATAATAAAGTGGTAGCCAAGTTCTAACAGTATCAATTTTGGTTTATTTTTAATTTTGTTCTCCATGCAAAACAGAGACTCTTCGCTTGATACACGTTACACAGCATTGTTTGGTTGTTGATAGAGGTAAATTGTGGAACAACTAATTCCCACCAGTGTGATTATATGGAATTATGTCCTTATTGGATCATCTCCGATAGTTCTACTCTAGGTGTGTCATTATGTTATCCTCAACATATACAAGAACTTATCAAAAGTTCGTTAATTAAAAAAAAGAAAGCTGTTTGATAGTTATAGAATTTGTTTACGTTAGAATAAGTTCAGCTCACCTTTTAAGGACCGCTTAAAATGGCGCATCCTTATGATAGTATAAGGAAAAATGTGTAGAATAAGTAATTCCATCCTTCCTTCTAATTCGGTACCACCTCTTCGCAAGATTAAGAGGGAAATGTCTAGAACTCCGTATTTTTTTCAAACGTATTTTTTAGAATCCCACGATGGTCTACACGTCGATTTACATGCCATATCGTCTAAACTTCATGGGATGAACGATTCCTGTTTTCCATAAAATCTGCTTCACTGTCATTACAAGCTACTACTGGAACGCAGATAGACAATGACCAAGCTCTGGCTTGCTTGGGAGGTTTTTGCAAGTGTTTCTATTTTAAGTAAAGGCTCAAACATTATGGATGATAAAATAGACAAATGAAATCATCCTGACATAAGCTTGTTTATCAATAAATAAAGCTGGTTCACACACTTTGTTCTTCTCCTTTTCTTTTTCCTTAACATACTTCTTTTATCGTATGAAAGTAACCGATCAAATAAAAAGGTTAGTTTAGTAGTGACACTTGTTTCATTGAAAAGAAGCTAAATTGAAAAAGATATATTGTGATATTGCGGCTGCGACTAGTCTTTGCTATAGAAGGGCGATCTCCTAAGCAGAGTTCTTGAGTTTTTGGAACTTACGAACTGTGGATAGCAGGGTTGCATTTTAAAGAGATGCAAACATACTGGCCTGCTGGTCTTTTGGTCAGAACTCCTGTAAGTGGTATAAAAAAAAATACGCTTGAAAAAGATACGGGGGTCTAGACATTTCCGATTAAGAGTAGTGTTCGAACTTTTCGAGCTTGCACCAATCTTGCGCCAGTTCGAACGAAGATCGAGCCGAGTTTTTGTACTCGAGCTTGTGCCACTTTTTTTTGGGTTCGAGCGAGCTTCGATCTTTATTCTAAACACTAATTAAGAGCAATTTAATATGGAAGCCATCATCAGTAAATATTTGCTAGATACCAAGTCTCCAAACTTTCAAGATTTGGTTGGAAAGAATGAACGAATTATCATTAACTTATACGCTATGACTAACTCAGCGAACACGTTCAAGTTGATGACACTATGGAGCAACAAGCATAATAAAACAGTTAGAAAGACTCGTCCAACGGCGTAACTGCAAAAGAAGTGAGTAGATAGTACAGAATATAAAATTAATTTCACTGATTTTGCTTCTGAATTTACAAGAGAACCACGATTGCCTTTAAGGTTATCTACACCATTATTTGTGCCCAAGTAAGTAATTAAAAAAAGATTCACTTACCCTACAATTAACGTTACAAACGACATAAAGAAAACTGCAGATCAGATTATTGAAGCAGACTCTTACAAGACTTCCACTGCATATGTCCTTAAGACAAACAAAGTCTTGCGTGATTCAACAAATATCAATTCATTAGATAATAATGCCAAACAGCCTTCAGTAATACAGGTTACACAGTGTTAAAAACGCAAATTCGTGATATAACCAATATGCCGGAATAGCATCGTTTTTGTTTAAAAAGAACAATACCGACAAGTTTATTTGACTCACCGTCCAAAGCCAATTATATCAGCTCCTGAAAAACAAATGGTGGGTTTATGTTGCTTGAGTACGTAATTAATGCAGCAATGTATGTCATGTGTTTCCCAAAAGATGCGACATTGTTGAATATTTATGAAATGTTCCAAAGATTTTTGATATCAGTTATCATTAAAGATAAAATCTGAACATTGCTCAATTCATCAGAGCTTGATATACTCACAGAACAATAAGTAGAACGTGCAATAATAAAAAAAAACCAAGATAAAGTTTCTCACAAAAAATACAAACAAAAAAACTTTGGTTGAATTATTTTATACCTGATGGATATTGTGTATTTTATAGAGCATACATTTACACTCCATTTTTTTATCTGTAAAAGTAGTTTTTATTGCTTCAAGATTAGCATTAAAGCATAAAAAGAATATGTTATATGTAATAGTATCCTATGATTATTTTTCAGGTTGCACAATAAAGCATATCTGCTTGAGCTAAATAAAATGTACAAATAATGCCTAATACGATTGGACATAGAAAGTAATTTTTAAAGCGAAAACGTCGTTATGATGCATCAAAAATGTCGTGTGACATTATTTCTTCTGTCGTTTCATCATACATGAAAAAAAAAGAGGTGCGATGGGAGTTGTGTACCACTCTCAGCCTTTCAAACAGTTGCATTGACAACTAATCCGACTTAGTGTGACCATGTGTCAGTAAATTTTCTATTGGTATATTGGGCACGTCTTTGTTGCCCTGTATATAAAGTAAAAAAACCGGGTACAAATTCCATCATCTATCATAATGTCTTCTACAAAAAAAAGGACCAAGATTTGCCATTGCAACAAGTGTGGCGGTTGCTCAGTTCCAATCAATACTGCTACACGACATGCCGAAAAAAAAATGTACGAGGAGTCATGCCAAAAGGCGGCAGCTTCCAAAAGAAGTTTGGATGAACTAGAAGAAAGTGTGTAACCCTCATCAGATATTTACCTACAACAAACTGTAATCTATACTAACAGAAATTTTAATAGATGACGCCGTAGTAGACACCAGCTTAGAATTTTCACGTTTGAACGTATCTGTTATTGAAGCAGAGTTTGCACATGTTAATATCAGTTCGACTCAAGTTGATAACCATTTTCAGGATGAATGCTCTTCAGGTATGCATACAAAAAAATGATTTATAACATGATGCTGAGTAATGTTTCAAGATGATGAGCGCGATTATGAAGAAGGCTTTATCTTTGATCAATCCTATAGCATTGATGCAAATGATGATAATGAAAATCAGGTTATTGTCGAAAGCAGCAGTGAGATATATTGGACCGATGAAGTTCTCAAAATGCTAGATGATTTGGATGATCAAGGTGAAAAATTTATCATAAAAAAAGGTAGGCTTGAATTTCGGAATAAATATTTGCAACTTTATTGAAACAATCGTAGTCCAACAAAATAATCATCCCAGAATACCACAAGATCCCACTTACTTGTTTATTTGTTGTTTTGTACTTATATTCCAAATGGACTTCTTGACTATCATCGCTACACACAAATTACTTGATCTGTTCCGTATGCTATTCAGCAATTTTGAGTTTCCAAAATCGTTACCCACGATCAAGCTTCAAACTGGATTTATCGATCTTACCAAAGATATGACTGTCTACGCAACTTGTCCTAAATGCTATTCAGTTTATCTTTATGCTACAAGCAACGGGTTAACACAGCCTGGGCCTCCACAAATATGTACATTTATCAATATCCTCAAAAAAGTACCTTGTCAAACCCCATTATTTCAAAACGGTTCCGATACTCCAATCAAAAAGTTTGTATACCATTGTCTTATAAGTTCGATCCAAAAGTTGTATCTGAGAGAAGGATTCGAGGAGAAGTGTGAAGAATGGCGTAGTTTTGAAGAGGCTGTAAACCCAACTGATATGATGTACCATTGCTCCCAGGGAAAAATGTGGAGAAGCATTCTTTCTCCCAGTGGCGACCCTTTTGTAAACAGCAGTAGATCTTTATGTTTGACATTGAATGCAGGTTAGAATACAAAAAAAAAAAAAAAAAAAAAAAAAAAAAAAAGGTAAAGACGAGATATACTTACAACCCAGTTAAACATAGATGGATTCCAACCATATGATACTACCTCCGCTTCTTGCGTCGCTTTTTATCTGCAAGTAAATAATTTACCAGTCGAGGAACGCATAAAGAAAGAAAACACGATACTGCTTGCATTAATCGAAGGACCGCATGAACCCAACACTTGTCAAACACAACGCCTATTATCCATTGTTACAAACCAACTTCGCTCCTTGTATTTTGGTGTTCAAATGTCTACATTCAACTCTGGAAAACATGGCCAAGATTACGGTGCTACTGTCAGAGCCTGTTTGTATCAAATCTTGTGCGATTTACCCATGCAACGAAAATTGAGCGGATTTACTGGATTTTCTTCTACGCGATCATGTTTCCGATGTGATAGATCGTTTAAAGTTTTTCCTGACACATCTAATTTGGATTATTCCGGCTTTGATGCTGTGCATTATCCTGCAAACGCCAATAAGAAGCTGAATGACATTCAATCCGACAAGTGGTTAAATAGCCATAATAACGCCGAAAGACATCGCCAAGACAGGGCCCACGGTATGAGATATAGCGTTTTAAGGAGTTTGAGGTACCTTGATCTTGTAAAAGCTACCACCCAGGATCATTTACATTGCATTTGGCTGGGTCTTGCAAAATCAATTATGTCAAAGTATGAAGAATTTGGATTTTTTAAACCACAACACTATCAGAGGTATTATAAATTTATGACACTATATATACGCAAATGTCATTACTAACCTTGTGTAAAAATGTTCCAGTATGGCCGCACTCGCTTCAAGTATCATCACGCCCAACGGTTGCAGCTCTATACATGCCAAAATAAAAGGAGGTTTTTCTTATATGAAGGGCATCGAATTCGAAATCTGGACCTTGCACTATTCCGAATATGTCTTAAAGTACATGATTGTTTCTGATAGATTAGTTGATGGATTTCATAAAAAGCATTATGCAAACTGGTTACAATTTGTGCAAGCTTGTAGAATTGTTGTACAACCCGCGATTACTACAGCCCAGGCATTCGAAGCACGAGAACTCTTCCGCTGTTTTTGCAAAGACTATGTGGTACTTTTCGGCCCTGAGGCAATCAAACCTAACTATCATTACGTCCTCCACCTGTCAGAAAATATTGAATACTATGGCAGTACATTCAACACTTCTTGTTTCTCTCTCGAAAGAATGAATGGTGTCCTAAAGCAGTCGACAGAGAATAGAAACCTTCGATCAATTCAAACTTCGTACATGACAAATTTTTTGGAAAGCATTCATATCTCGTCTCTCATTAAACAATTAACAAGCACCAATATCATTTCTAAAGATCAAGCCCACATTCTCCACAACACCAGCGCTATCAACCAATCCTTATACACAAGCTCCAGTCCTCAAGATCGCATTAATTTTTACAAATTGTCTTCCTATGAATATACCAATTCGGGAGGTGTGGTGACCGGATCAGAAATGCTATACTCTCATCCGAATATTATCCCTACTAACTTTGATGAAATTAAATCCACTCCGCTCGATCCTTCACACCATATGCTTCTTATTGAATATTACACTCTATGCTACCCAAATCGTTCATTCACCAATCTCTTTCATTTAACCACGACAAATCTATGCAACAACCATGGTAATTCACTTTCCAATAACATTCCTTCAATTTATGTTGGTGCCGACGCCAGAATATCCAAACAATTTCAATCTGATATTATGTACAAAAGCCGTATGGCAAGATCGATGAAAGGTGCGTATATTCAAACATTCTTTAAAAACAATCATTCGTCGGAGTCCGTTGCCTGCTTTTACGGCGAGATACAATATTTCTTTCAACACGTCGTAAATGTTAACGGCAGTGTTACCCCCCACACATTCGCTTTCGTACGGTGGTTTATCCCCGTCAACCCTGGTAACAACATTTTAGAAAATGAAACTATGGAAATATGCAAAGGCTATGAAAATACAAATGTTCATTCGATTTTACCTGTACATAGAATACACAACGCAATCACGGTTGCATGTAGTTCTGACAATTCTAGTAATCCACGAATTCAAAACGGCTGCATTGTAATAATTCCTCAAGAAAAAAAAATATATGTTTAAGCTAATTCACCTATGCCCTTTTTTAATTTCAATAAACCACTATGAATATGTAAAAAATTGTTGTTGGAAAAGGGGGAGCAGATTAAAAAAGAAGAAAAAAATTGTTTATTTACAATTCAGGAACTCGGGCCCAGTCGGGTGCCTGATTTAGAAATTCGGGCTTGATCACCACATGCTTGAAACGTCCCGTATCCTTTGTCTCCTTTTCTTTTTGGGCGTTTTTTCTCAAAATGAGATCATACTCATCGAAATGTTGAAAGGCGCGACGAGCCTAAAGACGAATTGATTTAGTATGTATTCTATTAATAGGAATACACTCATATTGTATACCTCATTTGTGCGCCAATGGGGCACCATAACCCGCAAGCGTGAGTTTTTTTCGGTCATCCCTATTTCCGAATCCGTGCTTTCCTCGTCACTTTGGAGTTGCTCTATCAAGAGCTTCTCTATGTCATCACCATAAGCATCTCTCATTTTTTTGCCATACTCCTCGTTGACCATCACGTTTTTTCTGTGCTTGCATTTCTACAATTATATTAAATATTAACCTTGGAAACGCCTTGCATATTCGTAACTTACAGAAATTCTTCTTCCCTTTCTTGTACTTTTCTTATTTTTTAAAAGCTTTGCTGCGGGAGATTGCTTTTCGTTATCCTGCTTACGGCGAAAGACATTTCTGATCTTGTTTTGAAGATCGTTGTAGGTAATGGATTCCGTCCAGTTCTTTTTGGTTGACAATGTGATTTGAGCACCAACAAAATCGATAATATTTTTAGTTATACGGGTGTTCTCTACCGTCATAAATGCCTTAGATAGGTTCCACTCCAGATTACCAACCTTCTGGTTAGCAATGGACGTTTTAATCCAGGCCTATAATTACAAGGTAGATTAGATATATGAACGGTTCTCTATTCTTGGTGACATACCGACAAACTATTGTAAAGTGCACCCCCTATTTGGAAAGGAGGTACATTTCCATTAGTCAATGCGGGGGTAGCTGAAGAAACAGCAGCTTCACCGGAAAGAATAGACAATATTTTGTCAATTTTATCTTCCACCATGTCAAGTCGTGCCCTCAAAATTTCTCCGGTAACGATGGCTTCCTTGACCTCATTTTTTATACTGTTCAGATCATTTTTAATTCCTGTTATCTGAAAACATTTTACAAAGGCACCAACAGTTGCTGAATCATCTCTGCTGCTTAATTGCGACGTATTCATGGGAGCAATAGATACCATATCTTCTTGTTGAATATTGTCTGTCACCGACGAGACGGAGCTACTACGACTTCTAGTTGCTCTGTTAGGCAAAGAAGAATATCTTGAAGAGGGGTTGGTAGGTCTAGTCATATTTAGAATAAGTAATTTCTGGATGAAAAACGTGAAATAATCATATATACACAGATGAGCTCTCATTCAATATTATGTTTTTTTGTGATATTCCAATTGGGACCGAAACTGTGTATGACCTTTGGTACCTGACTAGTATAAATGGACTTTCAATTTTTAGGGTTTAACGTGATTTTTATTGACAAACATACTATCAAGTCTTTTAAGTATTATTCCACTCATGCATATTACGAAGCATCAGTTGCCTCCGGTGTAGAAGAAAATATAAAAGAAGGAAACAATTATTTCGGCTTTTTTAATATCTTTTCTTTCTTTTTGTTCAAACTTTCTAAAATGTAATGCTTTACTCCCATACTTGTCATGCCAAATTTTTTAACCATATATTGCTTTATTTTAGTTCTTTGAAATCCAAACATGCATATCTATTATAGGCTATCATTTGGACGTATTTCTTAGGTGCACTTTAAATGTTTTTTATATCAGCTTAACCACCTCTATTCCCGGACCATTAAGTCAGTTTAACAGTAGGTACACAAAAACAATATCTTATTAAGCATACCCGTATCTAATTTTTTTCAAAAGGTTATGCAAGCTGTAAAAATACAGGAACAACGCGACTGCTCTGCGTAATTAATTCTAATGCTTGGCCGTAGCGAATTGCGCTGGTTTACTCTACTGTGAGGTCTGATACGGGAAATACTTAGACAAAAAGATACATAGCGCTGTTTTTCTACTATTTCTATAATAAAATAAAATAAAATAGAATATACTTTCCTCATAATATTCCCTTATACATCGAATAATTTGCTATATGCAACGAGTAACGTTTATGAAACCTTACCCTTTTGTGTATGTGTGTATATGTGTGTATATGTGTGTGTATGTGTGTGTTTTTGTGTGTTTTTGTGCGAGTAGTGTAGGATCAACCCTGACAATTCCCGAAGCGTTAAATACAAATGTTTATAAAGACCTCAAAAGTAATAATAGATTAAGCTTTTAGTTTCAGATACATGAGATCATTCAGTAATTAAGTTATTTGTTTAGCCACGATTTGCATCGTTTGTTTATTTGATGAATTGCATAATGTACAAAGTTTGAAGTTCCACAAAAAAAAATAACAATTGTCATCGGAGAACGTGATGTTTGCATAACTTTAAATAGTTGCTTGCAGCTTACATCACAAAATGTGTTACTACAAGATTTAAAGTCAACCCATCCCCCCACTATATTCAAGTTAAGCAAATTCGATTGTCAATCTTTGCATGGTATTGTTCCACCCGACAGAAATCACTTTGTCGGATTAATGTCAATTGTTTGGTTGGTATTGACCCAACCGATACCAAAACTGAGACATAATTGACTGCACGAAATTAATCTTTTAACTATGTGTTAATGAGCCAGACGAAGGCGAATACGAAAGCGAACAAGATGAAAACGAAGATGAAGACGAACAATATGAATACGAGGATGAAGGAGAACAAGATGAAGACGAAGGCCAACAAGACGAAGATGAAGACGAACAAAATGCAGAAGAACAAGATGAAAAGGGTACTAAAATTACACAGTGGCGGACTATGTGGTAAAAACCCGCAACATTAGGTGGTAAAAATGTCCATTTTATACCACCTAATGTAACAACGTCTCCATAGAATCTGGTGAAATTGTCTCGGACGCCACTTCGCGTTCTGCTTCTGCTAATGATCGCCCCACCTCTGATTTCGGCCGCAGAATAGATGTACTAGTTCATAATTCTTGCTACGGTATTCGCAATGAATACTTCTGTATTGAATTTAAGAGACAAGACGCTAAGACGAGACTCTTAACATGTCAACAATCGAAATTTATCCGTATCAATGGCGCCGTTTTAAGTGATATGATAGCCAAAACAAATGTAGATGATATTTAATCGATTTATATGGATTTTTGGGGTAACGATGGATATATCGCTGGCATGAAACTCTTTGAGAATGTACACCTTGTTGATAAAATCAGCTCTATCCATTTGCCTGTCCACCTCATTGAGCTCGAAGATTTCCGCTCTACCATTAAATACTTGCATCAATGGCGTCAACGTATATTACATCAATGTCAAAAGCTAGCCCTTGGCGTCTTCAAAGAGAAGCGTGAGTACGAAACAGTTGAGATCAGCCGCCCATCCACTCCTGTATGCCTCAGCCCTGAAAGAGTACCCGTAAGTGAGCCATTAAATATGTATTACTCACCCAGTAAAAACAAAAAAGCTAAAGGAGATTAATAGTCGATAATCCTGTCCCATGTGCTGTACCAGTCCTTTTACCTTTATCTAATACCACAAATATTCATATACATTCAATGTTACAAATAAACACGGTGCTAAACCACTTTCATGCTTAATATAATAAATAATAAAAAAAGTGTCGAAGACACCAGATTTCCCAGAAACAGGGACAGAAACATCATCAACCTCCATTGCGGAAGCAACCGCAGGCAAGCTACCACTGGAAGCCGCAAAGTCACCAGGAGGAAAAGCTTGACCAAAGGCCAAGGACGAGCCGACGGAAGACGAACAGTCTCGACCAAAACCGAGAGAACCAACGTCAGTCTCAAGATAGCCTTGAGTAATGGCTTCGCAGCCAAAACCGAAGGAGACAGGCGTCAGCATTGTTTAAAATTGGAAACAGAGATCTAGGCTTCCTTCTTGAGCTATGATATTAAAAAGTACATCCACGCATATTTGTAGAGTAGCTGGAGGAAGCATATTAAACAATTTTGGTTAGTACCGATGTCCCTCATCAATGTTATTTCTAAATCCTGTGTTTAAACCCTTCACCTTTTTTTTAAAAAATCTTAAACTGTGCAGTAAAATATATCAAGCTTTTATTATATATTGTTATTGTATTATAAACACTGTCGAGCATTTGCAGAACTTTATTCAGCATTCTATCAACTCTTTTCCTAAATGCTTAAATAAAGAACCTTTATAATTGATTTGAACAGAAATTGCTCAATTTATTTGTAAAAAACGGTTAATTTATTCTCAAAAAGCTGGTCAAATTAACTTCAAACATCTGGTCAAACTAGCCCTATTTTTCTGGGCAACTTAACCTCCCACAGGCGAGCAATTTTTTTCGAAAAAAAATGGGCAGAGTTTTCAAAAAATCGGTAAATTGAGACAGATCAGTTGATGACATTGACTGTTTCTGCGCTTAGTTGCCATAAAAGAAGGAGAATTACTGTCACATGACTAAAAGGCATTCGGTGGTATGATTCGGGTAAATAAAACAAAGCATGTTACTTAAATCTATCGTGCTATCCTGTCTCGAAGGGAAAAATCAAATTTTATAAGGTGAGCTTCATTGATACATGTATATCTAGTCTAACTCATGTTGAGAGGCGTTTATTGTTAAAAAAAAAGTAAAATAGAACAAAGTTATTTGTAACAGCGATGAATGAAATGAAGAGCTGGCTAGCCAATCTAACGTTTGACCCAAGTGTACCTTGCTCTGGCCTTTCTGAGACCAGGCTTCTTTCTCTCTACAACTCTAGGATCACGTGTGATACAGCCGGCCTTACGTAAGACAGGCTTTAATTCGTCATTGTGGATCAATAATGCTTTGCCAAGACCGAGTTTGATAGCTTGTGCTTGACCTGACGCATAAAATTTGGTTAGAAGGAATTGATGAAAAAAGATACAAGAACGGACTTACCTGTGGTTCCGCCACCGTTGACGACGACCCAAGCGTTATATTTTTCCTTAAGTTCAGTAACGTCAAGTGGTAAAGTAACTTCATTTCTATCTACAGATCTCTGGAAATATTCGTTCAACTCCATACCATTAACCAAAATTTTGCCTTCACCTTCAACAAGATAACATCTAGCACTGGATTCCTTTCTGCGACCAGCAGCATAAGCACGTCCGAATTCATCCAAAGTGCGTGATTGAACTTGGTTGTTCTGTGTGTTATCAAATCTTTGGTAGGGTTCCAAAATACTGGTTACTGAAGGAGGTAAAGGGTGGGGGAGAGATGCGAGAGCAGTCAATTGAGAAGTGATCTTTCTCCATTGAGAAGTGGTCAAGGGAATGCTCAATAATTCTGACATCTTATCACGTAACTTCCAAGAATAAACTTTATCTTCGGTCAAATCTTGTTGAATGTCAGCAGTTTCGTTTAAAGCATCAGTTGGTTTCCAATCAACAAAACGTTTGTGGAGTGCATCGAGCTCGATCAATAAATCGTTATACTTGAAATTACCAGTGAAATAAGATAAAGACTCTGGTTTCTCTCTGTATTGAAGGATATCTTCTTGGGGTTGGGCAGTATTGTTGTGTTGGTGGAAGTTGGAAGCAAATCTCTTAGTGATTGCAACAGTAGGTAAAATGTGACGGCCGACTGTGGCTGCAGGTAAGATACGTGCAAGCTTTAACAAACTAGACATTTTATACAGGTTAAAAAGAGAGTTGTTTTTTAACAGGCCCCTTGACGTTTTTGAAGGGACTCATATTGCGCCTGTCCGTATTATTTTTCACCCCCGCACTCTTTTTTTTTTAAAGAGTCACAAAAAAAAAAAAAGTATGGACAAACTAACTGTGAAAGGAGCAAAAACTTTTCTTTTCTAAACAATCAATGAGTCCCAAATCACATCGTTCGAACAAGAAAATTGTTCACGCCTACTCTGTAGGTTTTGGTTTCAGACCTCCTTATCAAATTTTGCGTATGTGACAACCAGCCAAGAAAAGAATATAAAATTAACCAATCTTATTGATATAGTGGACGGTGACTTTTGTAAAGCTGCTTTAGAGAAGCAAATTTACATCAAGGACGAGCTTCCAGTTTTAATGACAGGCTTGACGCGTTTAGGTAATTATAAAACATATTTCTCCAGAAGAACTATAATGGGCTGACATGTCATGTATAGTTGTGACAGATTGTATTTTGCAGGATATCAAGGGTAGAGGACATGATTTTACAAGTGCGTTCATTTTAGCCAAACGATTCGAAACACGTCGTTGTCCACATAAAGAGAAGGCAGTGTCTAGTTACGACTGCATCAGAGATTTAGTGGGTGCCGAAAACCATCAGCATTTCTGCGTCGCTACACAAAACCCTAAATTAAAAGATCGCATGAGAAAGATACCTGGCGTGCCTCTTATTTATGTCAACGTGAAAGGAAATGGTCTTGGTCTTGAACCAATGACCGAAAAGTCAAAAGAAATGGTCAAATTGAATGAAATAGAAAAGGTAAAGCCTTTGGACAAGGAGACTGCAAGATTGAAGAGAGCCCTTTATTCGAATGAGGAGGAACAAGTACATGAGCCTAAACCCACACCTAAAAAGAGAAAGGTGAAAGGCGTTAATCCATTAGCAATGAAAAAGAAGAAGAAGAAGGCCCCTCCTCCACCCAAAAAGAAAACCGTTGAAAAGAAAGCAGCAGAATAAAATCTGATGTAAATTTATTCTATTTTGGGGAGTTGCTGTGGAGTGATAGTTTTGTTTTTTGAAGTGGTAAAGAAATTAAGTCGACAGTTGCAATAAAATTGCCTGAAGAATGATGGAGTTGTAAAATCAAACAGGTTGGCATTGGATAAGCAAGGAATATATGCTAATAATAGGGAGGATACTTTAAAAGGGATTACAATTATTTGTTGAAGTCAGTTTATTTTCTTTTTAACAACATTAAGCCGGACACATTACTACCATTATCTTCAGTAGTCTTCTATGTATTGATAGAGAGTAATTTTCAAACGCGTAATTTAGTTCTTGATAAGTCAATAGAATTGCATATGAATTAAACTTATGATTAATACTACTCCACGATAATCAGAAAAATTTTTATACAAAGTTTCATCAAACGAATTTTCCAAAAGCAAAAGCAAAGAGAAGAAAAAAAGTGTAATCAGGACTTTGGATTCTATTTCGAAAGTCATTTAATGGTGGTAGTAGTTTTTTTTTTTTTTTTTTTTTTTTCAAATTAATTAACCAAAATATTTGTCTAAGGTAGATATCCTGATACTCACGCTGTAGATGCTGAAGTTTGGTTATGTGCAAGAAAAAAGGCATTCGTTGGTACTAGGTACAACCGAAAAGATGGTAAGATAAGAGTGTAAATTATAGTTTATTTCTACAGTATGCGAATTTGACTATCTATAATGCGTCAAGCAAGACGCTGTTTATTGGCTACAGACTCCAATTTTACCAGAGTTATCAAGGTAGGTACAGATGTTCTTGGGAGTTTTGGCAGCCTTCTTGACAGTGACACCAGAGATGGAAAAGTTACTACAGTGAGATCCAGAAGAACAGTTGATGTTGACAATAGGCTTGCCGGCAGATGAAGCAGAACTATTTATATAAACAATAGTTTTAGTATATGTCAAATTAAACCTGCAAAAAGATACATACCCAGAAATACCACTGACAGTAACACCACTGATAGACAAGGAAGAGCCATCACTCTTTTGACAGTAAGACATTTGGTTCTTATCACAGTAATGTGTGGTGACAATAATTGGGTTATCAGTGTTGATAAGTTGGACATTGTTAAACTTAACATTTTGGACAGAACCCTTTCCACCACTCCAGGTCTTAATTCTAAATGAAATAAGCACAATCAGTCATCTTTCTTCGTTACATGTTCATTCTTGAGTTATTTACCTCAAACCGTTTTGACAGTTGGTACAGATACTGTTAACAACAGTGACATCCTTGACGTACTCAGTAGCTCCACCCTTACCAAGACTTCCGACACTATGGAAAAGGAAAGAAAGGATAAGATTTAGTGAAATATAATGGAGTGTATGCAAAAAAAAAATTACCTGAAACCGTGACCACCGGTACAATGAACGTTGGAGATGGTCATGTTAGTAACACCACCGTTAATAGCAGTACAATCATCACCGACGAATAAGTTGGAATCCTTAAAGATAATGTCAGACGAAGAAGAAACATCCAAGGCATCGGTGTTCTTGGGCAAGTTGCTGTTGGCAGAAACAGTCTTTAAGTAAACATCATGGAGAACAACGTTTTTGGAGCCAGTCATACCCATATGGGCTCTGGGGGAGTTAAGAATGTTGAAATGACCAAAGTCAGAGTTGGTAGCACCAATTCTAAGAACAGTAGGTGCAGTGGTGTCCTTGATATCCCACCATGTTTGACCGTTACCGACAATGGTACCACCACCAGAGAAGTTTATGTGATCACCCTTGATGGAGATATAGGCGTTACCACCCTTGAAGCTCTTGTTGAAAGGAGGCAAATTAATCTGACCTTGGAAGTTGACAGTGACACCCTTCAAACCTTGAATGTTGAGGACAGACTTCATATTGTATGTGGTGCCTTTGGGGAAGTTGACAGTACCACCATTTTTACAATCGTTGAAGGCTTTAGCAATGGTAATGGAATCGTCAGAGCTACTTTTAGCAACAACACAGGTTGGGCCAGCAGTGACGGAGGAAGCCAAAACTAATGAGGCTATTAACGAAAGACCGAATGAGAGGAATTGGACCATTGCTGATTAATGATTGAAATGAAAGAGTTGTTGATTTTAATTCATTTTTTTGAGTAGAAACCATCCGTATTTTATATAAAAATATCACTTCAATGTCGGAAATAGAACGAACCCTTTTTTTTCTCTATACGATAAATTGGTGTTACCTTATAATTTAACCAAATGTCCCTGGTTGTCAAATTAATATATGGCGGATGTCTTTTGAAATTTAATTTTAAAATCTTGTAACGCTTGACTTTTAATTTTTTTTTTTTTTTTTTTTTTGCACAAATTAGGGTAAATTGCTTGCTTATGGTTAGAGCGTACTGGAATACAGTTTCATACTTTTTGTCGATATTCTTTTGACATAGATACACTTGTAAACATTTACTTTTGAAGAAGAAGTACAGACTACTTGTTATGTACAACGATAAGGTTTTTCAATTTTTTTTTTTGTGCATTAGAGAAATAATTTACCAAACTTAATAACTCTGCATATTCGTACAGTGATATCCGAGATGGTCCAATATTTTCCGCTGTATTTAATTTGTTAGTATTGGCACAAGTTCTTATTAAGCAGGTAAAAAAAAAGACCCCCTTTTTTTTATCAAGTCCGATAATTGGTTACTGCTGCTGCTTACCGAAATTTGTCAGACTGTCAATATTTTGGGTGGCATATATCATGTGTGAAGTGCTGCATATCAATTTAAAAAGTATCACAATGTTTTGATATATGGATTATGAAAAGTTCTAGATTTGTACAAGATTAGTAATGAGACTACCGGATCATTAACATATTCAGTTCTATTGTATCACAAAATATTTGTTCTTGAAAAGACCATACCATTTTTTCTTCAAGCATATTAGTGGATTGATAGCAAATACAGTATTCACGTATATACAGCGATCATCATATTACCACTTGGTTAACTGTTTAATGGATATTTTAAATCAAAAATATTTCATGATATAAGCAGGAATTGTGGCAACTTGGACAAGTTCGAAAATTAGTCTCACATTACAAAAAATCATCATGTACAGGAATAACTAAAACAGGTATAATATCACACACACTGAAGCAACCTGATTTTGTGTATTATTAAAATTTTACCACTGTTACTGATACACATGAACTCTTTTTATCGACAGTGTGCAATGCGACAGCAGCAATAACTGAATAGCGCCTGCAATGCTATTGTCCCGTCTTGCATCAATCTTAACACAAAAAATCAAGTCTTTAATCTTTATTCTTTATGCATAATGACAAATGGTAATAGACCCAGATACAAACGTGCTTTAGTTTGCATTTACGGAGTGTGAACTATTAAGTATTTCAAAAAAAAAAAAAAAAAAAAATCACACAGACACCATCCGTATATGGATGTACTGTCATTATTCCGGAGATTCCACATTGTTTCACAGAGTTTGAGAAAAGGAGATGAGGTTGTATGCAATTGATTCAACTCTTACTCGTTGATTTGCAATTTTTAATAGTTGTATCTTTAGAGTTCTTGGATAATAAAGGCAGCAACAGGCACATAATCCGCAAGCATATAGCTGACAACCATTCATTTAAAAGCAGTATGAGAAATTTAGGGCCATGCAAATGTTTAATGTTTATATCCCCTTTTGTACAATGCCGAAAAGAACTCGTTATATCCTATTTTATCGTCTTTTGTTCTTTAGAAGAAGCAGATATAAATAATATATCGTGATTGGAGGAATGATATGCAATATATTCGTACCAATATGCAACTAGGATATGCTGCATCTCCATGCGTTTTTATATAATAAGTAAAATTTATGACAGCTTATATGCATATTTCTAATGACCTGACTTTATCCTTCAACATAACATTGTTAATATAATACGTTATCTACTTGTAGTCTCCAGACCATCGCAGATAGTTGCTTCCATGTCTCCTTGCATTAAGATTGTACATGAACTTAATGCGATAAATAAAATCTCCAAATTGCTCAAGAAACTAGAACCTTCTTTCATGCGACTACAGTTATGTTTTTTTATAAATTAATAAGACTGACCAATTTGTTGCATTCTAAGCTCAAGAATGAGGGAATGACATCGAATCTACGTTAAGCCTTTCTATGCGTTCAAAAAAAAAATTTGATACACATTTACTGTTTTAGTCAAATAGTTTTGGTGTTGGATCCTTTTTAATAATCATTTTTATTGTCTTAATTAAAAGATAGAATGTGTTTAAAAAATTGGGTCGACTGGCTTTTTTTCGATATTTGATTTTATGTGGGGCTCGGTTAATTTGTCTTAACAGCTCCTAAAAATACCCACATTGTGTTTGTTTTTGCAAAGGCACTTGAAGTTTTCTTTTCGTTTCGATTTTGGAGACTCTAATTAAAGCTGCTTATTGAAGATTAAGAGAATAAAGGCCGCATATAAAAAATATAGCTATCTGACTTTTTATTAGATGGATAGAAGTACTTACTTCAATCTAAACATGATAAGTGTCAAAAGGGTATCAACAAACATTTTTTTTTATTTGTTGCACATGGTAAGGTTAGTCCTTTTAATAAAACGGTACACATATATCAGTAGTAGTTGGTAACTGATTGTGTCGAATAACTGACATGTTGAGAATAAAAAAAACATTGTGGGTAGTAAACGGTAATGCTTATACTATTTAGACTATTATATCTTCCACAAAGGAGTTTACGATGTAATTCAGTTATGTTAGCGTTTCATCACTGAAAAAGTAAATAAGTCGTATGTAATACATTTTTCAAATCGAACAATAATCATTTGAAGTAACATGCGATCAATTCTTTTTTTTTTTATTCTGCTCACATCATGTCTTTGTAATAATATTTCAAGTAATTTATCAGGCCAGAATTGGGCTTGTGATGAGTGAAGGCTTGTGTGGGAAGTACACTAAACCGTACCTCGGGAAATTTTTACGGTCACGAATTTAAGTTTTTTTTTTTCTCTTCCTTATTTTTTTTAACCTTTGACAAAAACTCGTTTTAATGGCCATGTTAATGACAGATAATTTTATTCCCCATGAGTGCGAAACCAGAAAGAGACGACGAGTAGAACAAGGCGACACAAATTCTTTTGAAGATACGACGATAACGATCAATCCAGTGCAACAAGTAGACCGGTTATGCATGATTGCACCGAATTTTAACTGTGCAGCCGTATTAAACGACCAAGTGAATCGGCTGCAATTATCGAATTTATTACACGAGTATAAAGCGGTTGTTTTATTTTTTTATGAATGTGATTTGTATGTGTGTATTTGCAGAGAAATTTTTATGATTTTTAAACATTTTTATTTTTAGTGCACCAAGTGCGTGTAACGATTTACAAGCGATCAAGTACGGCAAAAAAAAAAAAAGATAAACCAAAAACCAAAAAAAAAAGAAAGCTAATTCAAAAATCAAACGTATAGTCGTCAATTTGAAAGATTTCAATCGTACAACACAATGCCATTGGCTATGTCGACCGACACAGAAATGGTGCATACCGCATTTATAGCACAATCGGGATTTACACCCTCATTTCCACTTGGTAAACTATTTGTTTGTTTTTTCATTAATCTTTAAATTAATCTTTACATAACTCTCAGTTGCCGATACAACACGTTCTGTGTCTCGTCATTTTAATGTAATAAATGATGAAACAGGGTTTGTGAAAAGAGGCGCATTTATCATTGATCAAACGAGACAAGTACGATTTTCCTTTGTACTAGAAGACAACAGAATATCACATTCCATGGATACCATTTGTGCCATCGTAAGTACTTTTGTTTATTTTTCAATTTAAACATTTTTGTTGAATTAACATTTGTTTTATAAAAAAAGCTTCAAAACATTTAGACATCACCTTCTGCATATATATTTACGATAATAATAATAATAATAATAAAAAAAAAAGAAAGAAAACTCAGTGTTATTTATTAATTTAGATTGAAGACTGGACTGGATTCCTCTTTTTGATTTTAATTCCCAGCAAAGAGTCCTTCAGGCTCTTGGAATTCGGGATAGTGTTTAGCAAAAGGAGAATTTGTAGGGAATAAAGCGAGATCGGGTTCCGAGAAACTTTCCGATGGGTATTCATCATCATTGACACTTGCTGAACTTGGGCTATATACCGGGCGATAAACATAGTTGCCATTCTCAATCTGGACCGAATAAGATACAGGAGCCTGTTGTGATGCTACTGCTGATGGTGCATTATTGATGCTGCTACTGGCAGAGGGTTTGGCACTGGGTGATGCCACGGCGGCGTTTGTTGAAAATACGACAGCACTGTTGCTATAGCCACCGACAGAGGAAGCGCTTGCACTCGCCTGGATACTGGCCGAAGGTTGATAGGCCGAAGGAGAACTTCCGATAGAATAAGCAGGTGCTTCGGGATAAGGACCTCCTCCATAGGGGCCCTCGCGCCAAGGTGCATCACGCCAAGATCCTCCATTGTTGTCCCAGGAATCATGGTTGTTATGGTATCGGTATAAAATGTCTCGCTTTGACAGCCACATGTTTTTGAAGTAACCTACGAGACTTTCCCCGTTTACCTGATCCACATTGTTTTTATCAATGGCAACAGCGTATACGGCTGTAGGAATAATAAGAGCAAGAACTGAGACACGCATTGTTTAGATACAGGATAAAAAAAAAAAAGATCATTTCATTTATATCCACTTTTTATACTAAAACAGAAAGAGAATATAAATTGTGAAGAATGAAGGATTAATTAGATGGATCTATTTACAACAATACAGCATTCATTTTAATCGACTCTAATTAATTCTTCAATGACAGTACTACCTCTTAAGGAAGTAACAATATTTGTTATAAATTCTACAGTAGCTGGTTCACGATTCAGATGTTTATCTAGATAAATAATCACACATACGGCGTGTTTATCCACTCGCATCATGTAATATGTGCTTCCAATCGTGTGGTCGTAGAAATAAACAGGGCCGGACCTAGGATCGCTAAGTTTGTGTTTGCTTCCTTGAATAATGGAGATAATGCTTGGTAAATGTTTGTTGGGAGGCTCTTTGGGATGGCAATAAATGAAGGGAAAAGAGTGTATGCCTTGGGGAGGTTCGTAGGGTGTGGTTTTGGGACAACATACGTAACCCTGTGGGTAAAACGGTGTATCGTGAGTGACTTCATATACGAGGCCTATACTATACGCATTATGCTTCTTTTTAAAGGTAGAAATTCTACGAGTGAATTGTAAGCATATCAATTATATACATAAATAAATAAATAATCCAACTTTACTGCTCATAGTAATCGATTCTTAACCCTTTCCAGAGGGTCTTTTCGGGGTCTTGATCACTGACGATACTTTCTTTTTCTAACAAGATGGTGTTAAAATATAGGGTCATTTTGGAGGTTAAATTTCCCAGAACGCGTGCATGCCACCGAATTGTATTGGGCCAAATATCTCCTTGTTTATGAACCTTGGACTAAATTTTAAGATTTTTTTTTGGGTTATTTGTTTGTTATCCCATATTAGTTGAAAAAAAATAAAACCTCGGATTGTCCTGTTCCAAATAACGGAAATCGCCAAGTGGAGAGCTCCTTTGTATCGTCTGGTCTTGTGGAAGATTTCTAAAAGATATAATTATGAGAAAGCCTTTCTTTTTTTATACACGCACACATATTTTAAAATTACCTCTGGATAGTCTTGCTCTTGACAGATCCTTTTCCATTCGGTCAGATCACCTTTCAGTTGAAATAAGGCGATACAAGCTTCTTGAAAGGCATAATTGGTGATGGCTGTTCTTGCTCTTAGTAGACATGTCAATATTTTGATTTCTTTCTCGACGCCTACACCCAATACGGATAAATCCTTGGGCAGATTGAGGTTAAGCGTCTTTGTCTGCAGCGCTTCCATGTCATTCAAGATCTCGTCGAATTCCCCCTTGATGGATTGAGCCAAGATGGCTTGGTACAGGTTGATCATATCTCGACGAATGTGACATAACTTGGTCAATGCATCCATCACCACGATGAGATGATTTTTGTCAGTGTTGGAAAGTGGTGAGGTGGCAGTGGTGATGTTAAGAATTTCTTTGGGCAATTCACTAGCGAGGTTAGTATAGACTAATTCAACAGACTTTTTTTTAAGGTTAGTCAACGTCTATTATCAGCTTGTCTGAAACCATACTTTACTGTATCTTTTCTCATCACAAACCACCTGGATCGCAAGAATTGTAATTGTGTAAAAGAGCTTTCACAACTACATAAACGAGTAAAGATATTACCGATCGGTTGATACGCCTACATAGAGACAGGGTTAACGAGATAATTATTAAATAATTGTGTGTGTAGTTACTTTAGTTATTTTGGATATGAGTTTAGTAGCAGCAACATAATCAAATGCGCCCAAAGCTTTTAATATTTGCTGGCAATCCTCCATACTACCAAAAAAAGTGCACAAAAAAAAAGGGCTGGTTATTTTTGAAAAAAAAGTGATTCCTAGAGACACCCCTCTAGATCATGCAAAGTGTGCAAGAACCTGGATTGTCACCTTACCTTTTTGAGAACCAAATAATCGCACGTCACACTTTTTAAATTCCCTTTCGTTACCTCTGTCGTGTTTTATTTTCACAAATGTAGAGAAAGAAGCTTTATCCATTGAAAGCTATCTTTGGATTTGGTACGCCTACAAACATCAATTAGAGCGGACTGTTCAACAATTCTACACACCTTCTAGTCTGTGGTCAATGTGGTAAGCGTTGGAGGTCTTAAAAGGCCCTGGTCTCGCTAACGGCGCTACTGCTCTTCTTTGATGTTTATCTCATTAAGCTACTGAAATAAAAGGTATATATTTAGAAGACTAGGACATTTCAAAATCCATGCTAACTCCTTATATGACGTTTTGAGGACGAAATCTTACAATTGTTGATTCACAAATGTAAAAGAGAACGTCAATTCAACTGTAGGAGATGGACTGCCATTTTCGGTTGTTTTCATCTAGCCAATGTAGCAACTAGAAAGGGGGTCATACGGATCCACTGAAGACTAGCACAGGATTTGGTTCTCCTACAAACATCAATTAGAGCGGACTGTTCAACGATTCTACATACCTTCTAGTCTGTGGTCAATGTGGTAAGCGTTGGAGGTCTTAAAATGCCCTGGTCTCGCTAACGGCGCTACTGCTCTTCTTTGATGTTTATCTCATCAGACTACTGAAATAAAAGGTATATATTTACAAGACTATGACACTTCAAAATCCATACTAAATCCTTATATGACGTTTTGAGGACGAAATCTTACAATTATTGATTCACAAATGTAAAAAAGAAAGCCAATTTTTCGGTTGTTTTCATCTAGACAATGTAGCAACTAGAAAGGGAGTCATACGGATCCGCTGAACACTAGCACTGGATTCGTCTTGCCTGAAAAGTCTGATGTATCTTTCTAAGGGTTGGTTTAGTATAGATTTGTTAAGAATAAAAACTCCCATCAATTTTTAGATGAATAGTTTGTACAAAGAAGCTGCCAAGAAAAAACGGAATACAGTTTCTATGTTAATTTCCATGTGGCGTAATTTTAGAAGAGATCTGTGGATATGACTACCAGCTATATAAAAGAATAAAGGGAATATATGCTAAATTCCATCATTTACAAAGAATAAACAGACATAGTTTTATAAAACCCTTGATTTACTACTGAAAAATGAGAGATATCGATGTTTATATAAAAAGCTGGAGTAAAAACAACATGTGATTGATGAATATCGGAAGGCTGATACAATAGAGACATTGTTGAGGTAGTTAAACTTGAAAGAAAAGAAATCACACATCTTTAATTGTGTTTCGTTTCATTGTTATTTCTTTCAATTCTATATGACTTCTTGCTTAGCCAAGTTTTTGGAACTGAACTTTTTTTATGTGCCTTTCCATCTCTAATTGCCTTAGCGTGGTCATGAATTTTTTCTGCCATAACGATAGACAAATCCTAAAAAAAAAAATAGTAAATAAGTAATTGTTAACTCTTGATTGCATTATTTTGTTGAAATAATCCTAAGCTGTACAAGTTTAGATATAATGGATAGAATTAAGACAAGATTGCCCGATGACTTGGTCACTGAGGTGGATGAAAGTTCAGTCGAGATGTATGCCTTGGGCCCACCAAGATGCATTGCATAAGTGTATAAATGGTCATCCATGACCAAGATTCCGAAGACTACTGGATCATGGATCCCGACATCAAACAACTCATTCATCATAATTTTCATCTCTTTTCCAATTTTGACCTTGTCATTCTCCAGCTTTTGACGGCCTTCGATAGGTTTAACCTCAGCGACCAAAACAACAAATCTGTGTGACAATCCATTGGCGTAAATGCCAAAATCGGGCTTTATGTCTTCATGCCCTTTCAACGAAAATCAAATAGTATTAAATAGGTCAGTATATGAATGTATGTGCGTCAAGTGATATTATTCTGTATTGGCTTACCAGAATGCTTTATGTTGATATCACTACAGAAAGTAACGTCAAGGAGGGGACTCAGAACATCGTGGACGAAAGAGTCTTCTCGACCTTCAGCATAGCCACTGATTTTGATTGTAGGAAGACTAAACGATAGAGACATTAGTTTTGATGGTTTCTCAATATTTTTGTTTTCTACTTTATGATCCAGCCTGTATAGTATATATTACCTACATTCAGTGAAGCACGTTAGCAACCATCAAATATAAATCATTTTTAGATTCCAATCCTTGATTTAGGAATTCAACGCTGTCAACTTGTACAGGTATCTTCATCTTCTTCTGGGACTTCTAAAATCTTCGAGTCAATTGTAATTTCCTTTTATCCCAGTATGATGAGGAATTGATAAATCAGATGCAGAATTTTCTTGTTCTTGGTTGTCACTATCCCATTCATCTTTGTCTTGGCTGAGTTGTTGGTCGTGCTCTGATTCAGGCAGCAAATATTAAGACCTCCGTATTTTGTTTAAATGTGTTTTTTATACCACTTACAGCAATCCCGACCAAGACCAGCAAGAATATATAATCACAACCATTTACAGTGCAACCCCTGCTATTCACAGTCTTTCCTTACAGTGGGATCAAAAACCCAAGGACCCAGTCTATGAAGTGACCATCTTATAGCAAAGACTAGCCGTAGCCGTATTATTGCAAGAATGGCCATGTATCTTTTATATTTTTTTGTTAAAAAAAAAGAACTGATAATTTGGTGTCTCTTGAAAAAAATTAAAGTTATTACATACTAACCTTTTAACTTTCATTCAAAAAATGAATGAAAAAAGGAGCTCTGTTAAAGGAAAAGCAAAAGGGATAAAATGTGCGAACGAGTTTTTTTTTGTAAGCTGATAAACAAGCTTATGTCAGGATGATTTCATTTGTCTATTTTACTTAAAATAGAAACATATTCAAACCCCACCCCAAGCAAGTCAGAACTTGGAAAGCATCCTATGAAGTTTAGACGATATGGCATGTCAACCGTTATGATGACATTTCCCGCAGAACACCCCTCGACCATACTTTTTTCAACCTTCGGTAAGGTGACCAATTGACATTGGAAGCACAGTACTGTGATTCCCAGTCTTGATTTACCGACTGTTTAAAAATGCTACCTATTCTTTGTACGAGGTTTAATTTTTCAGAAAAACGTTATGGGTTTGAAGCTAATTTACCCAGTCTTTCAAAAATAAATGACACCCAATTTCGCAGATCAAAAAAGGTAAGCATGTAGGGAAGATCTTTATGAGCACCCTGTAAATGTGCAATAAGAGTATCAGTGGTGTTTGAACTCATTAAGTTTACATCCCCTGCGAGAAAGAGAAAGTGTACAGTCTCCTTTATATCAAAACTGGATAAAAGCTTGTTGTAGTGTTCAATGGCAATAGAGATACGAATAAAACCATGCTTTTATGCTCAATGCCAAGTGTATTGACACTTGACTTTCTCTTCCGTTTATTACTGGTACTCTGTATGGCATTATCAGCCATCCCACTATGCCCAATATTCTTTTTTTTTATGCTCTCGAAATTCCTGTACAATTTTGAGGGAGTTGTCGGTGATTGACGAACAAGTTCCCAGGTAATGATATCCAAATTGTTACTGAAGATATGACATTTTTCACTAGAATTCAAGAAATAAAAGTTTGATGGAGATAGATGCATTTCCCATTTACATATATGCGTAAAACATTTTCGTCGCTCTTTCATTATTGTCGGCATAATTTTGAGCTTTAATATTGTTTAAACCTATTCTTGCAGAAGCATAGTTTTCCATGCTCACTATTCGTACATGCTTTAAATGCAATATGCTATGCCACTAGCCTTACTTTTTTTGGCATTGTTATTTGATGCTATCAAATCCCGCTTAGCTCCTGTTACAAATAATTGAGATCTGCTAATGTAACACCAATCAGTTCTAGTTGTTATTGGTCAAATCAGTTATGACATTAAGGCACAAGCAGATAATACATTTACACTTCCACATTTTCAATTCCATGACAATTCAAATCCGATTCTTTCAAATTGTATACTCTACACCAGGATTGCTCTCAATTGTTTGCATCACTAGACTTCTACTCGGAATTATGCTGTCTTTCTGTTTTTGTTTGCTCTAATCCAGAGAGAGCTTCTTGATAGGTTGTCATATTTGTGTTTTAACATCTTATTACGCAAATTTTTAAAGTCTCTCTTCTCACATCTTACAATTTTCAGAGGGTGTATGTATACGCGGTCTTTGTTAATATTCTTGATCAATATCGTAATATATATTAAGTGACCTAGCCTAAAGCTGAGCAATTAACTCGGGGGTGTTCCCATCTTAAAGAGTAGCTGTGATGTCACGACAGTCAATATTATTCTTTGATAAAAGTAATGTTCAAAACCTACTCCCTACCTACTTATAAAAGAATGACTCGGACTGTAAAAAGGTGATTCTTTGAGTTGGTCAACGTCAATCACCTAATCTTGTTACCAATAACACAAGTTGACTGGGAGTAAGGTGTAAGACCATTTCATAAGCGGTAAGTGATTCTTAATGTAAACTTGGAGAGATGAAAAAAAAACAGGTGTTAGAATAACTAGTTGACGCTGGCTGGGGGAAGCACTGTATTTGGTTTTTTTTTGTTTTAAAAATGTCATGTGGGGGACAAACAACTAAAAAGAAACTTTTGACGGTCCGCATTTCGACTTGTGCAACCTTATTTAGGGAAAAATAAACCAGTAAAAAAGCGCTGTGTTTCAGAAAATAGTTCAAGTTTAGCTTGATTGGTGTGTGTGGGGATGTATAATATAGTAAAAAAAAAGTGGGCGTTTTTTTTTTATTATTTCTTTTTTAGCAAATAAATATTCCCCTTCTTCCCTTCCATCCCTTTTCTTTCTTCTATACATATATAAAAAAAAAACAAGAAAAAAAAATGACAAGTACAGATAACACACGTAAAAGAAAGGGAGAGTTTGTTGAGCCAAAAACCATCAACACTAGTTGGACAGACTATGTGTATTCATCACCAAATTCACCACAGCAACAACAACAACAGCAACAACAACAACAGCTTCACCACTCACAACAACTACATCATCATCAGCAACAGCACCAACAGACAGATTTTGACTCTATTCTACAAGGAAATAACAATGAAAGAAGGCACTCGGTATCTGTTGCAGAAATGAATTTTCACTCGTTTGATAAGATGGGTTGGAATAATCAAGATTTAGTGATGAATGCTAGTGGAAACTCACTTCCATCTTCGTGGTCTTCTTCCAGTAGTTCTGATCCGAACCCGATGATTCATCGACGTGCCATGTCACTACGACTCGATAACTTGCCTATTCAACAGCACATGGATATGCATCACCGTGCTTCAATCTCCACTGCTTCACCCACCACACCCGCCTTCTTTTCTCCCAGCTTCCTGGACGCATTAAAGCAAGATGATGATATCATGATGGATACTTCATTTGAAAATCATCACGGTTTAACCGATGATCTCATCCACAACTTTATGATGAACCAGCAGGAACAGTCAACAATCACACCATCTGTTATCAACACGGGAGAAGTAAACAATCTAACAAACTGGCTTTTAAATGGTGATTCGCCCAATACCACTACTTCCTCTTCTTCTCCTCCTCTTGTCCAAACAAACTCCTCACCTAGTCCTCCTATCCAATCATTCTTACAGCATCCATCGATCCCGGAAGAGGAAGACGAAGATATGGATTCTCACGAGAAACAACGTACCAGGTTGGAGATCGCTTCTCGCATGATCCCACCCGTACCAAACAATGCCATCGCCATAAAACCACTTGTTCAAAAATATCTTTCTACCTTTGAAAATGAGCAAAAAGTCATGATTCATACCAGTAAAGTAGCTCAAAAGAGTTATGGCACAGAGAAACGGTAATGAATTGAGCCCCCCCCCCCTTTCATATGTACATACAGACTAAATGGAAAATCATTATAAATAGATTCTTGTGTCCACCACCTTCAACCTTACTTTCGGGCACGTCTTGGTGGACAAAGAACGGCAATGTTCTACATCCACCGAATTTAGTAGTGCAAATTTCTGGAGAAAAGACGAGCCAAAATGGAGTGATTGAATGGTATGATACAACAACAGGTGCATTACTGGATAATACCACTTCTACCAGTTTAGCCAGTCATCAAAGTAACACAGCCATGTCGGGAAATTGTGTATCCAAACAACTGCATATTAACGATGCTGATGAGAAGCGAAAAAGAGTGGAAGTCCTCGTCAAAATTCATTTGGCCAATGGCATCTATCTGGGCACGTTACATTCCAAAGGAATCAAAGTTATCAGTAAACCCTCCAAAAAGCGTCAAAGCGTCAAGAACATGGAACGTAAGTTTTAAAAATTTTAATAGACCCCCAAATAATAATCATATGATTAAACACTACACCTTATATATATATATACAGTTTGCATTCATCATGGCACAACCATTTCCTTGTTTAACCGTATACGCTCACAAACAGTCTCAACCAAGTATCTGGGCGTTTCCATTAATGGCGCTGGCGGAACAGGAACAGAAGGAGGAGATAAAAATAGTACTTGCTTTGTGGCAAGAACCGGTTCTTGGGATCCCTTTGTAATTTGGATTGTGGATACAACGAGAGCACCTGATTCTACAGCCAGCGCTAATCGTCCACAACAACAAAATCATCATCCCGAAAACCCACATTTCCCTCCGGCACCAGCTATTGCATTACAGACCACGACAGGCCAATCGCCTATTGCACTTCACTATAATCAGGCCATTGTATTACAGTGTGTATCTACCGGTTTAGTGAGTCCGGTCATGGTGATCCGTAAGGTGGATAAAGGCAGTATGATTATGGGAGGCAACCGTCTTGATGATTTGACTGGTTCCACTGGTGGAGAATGTGGAGATGAAGCGTTGGGGGATCCAGTATCCCAGTTACATAAGATTGCCTTTCAAATCGTACAAGATCCATCCATTGCGCATAAGAACAAGTCTAAAAATGCGCCTTTCAACCCACGCCCCATGAACTCGATGCATAGTGAGTGGAATTTACCTCAAACGAGTCAGGCCATCACGTATCTTGCTTGTTTAAGCGATGTAGTAGGTATGCATAAAACCACTACCGGACGTCAATTTGTTTCTTGTCGTCCTATCCCACCATCATTGCAACAAAGTCCAATGCTGGATACGACATGGTCTGATTTTGATAGTTACGATATTTTGTCTTCGGTGGTATCGCAGCAAGAGAACGGAAAGATCACACGAAAGCGTCGCGTTTCTTGCGATGTGAATTTGGCTAAACCCATGTCATTACCTAAATACCCTACCTCATCCACATCCACCAACTCCATTAACAAGATCAATAACCGAAGAAGAGTCAATTCATTGAATGATGGATTAATGCCTGTGAAGATAGAAGCTGGCGGTGCGGGTCGTCGCAGTAGTATTTCTTCACAACAGTTTCAAAATGATCGACGCGGTAGTATGAGTTCAGATGGAGGCATCTATCAGGTGAATGGTGCTTGTTGGACCGAAGATGTATCCGATGCATCCGTGTGGACCATTGTAGGTACGGACTGTGCCAGTTATAAATTCTGGACACCACCCACTTCTGCCCTTGCCGACTTCAGCGCACCCTTTCATTCCAATCTAGGGCAAGGAAACGCCATCACCCCTTTCCCATTGCTAAGCAGCCAACAGACGATTCATCATAACAAGCATACCCAAGTACTCAATTTAGCAGGCGAAAATTTTACAAGGGAGATCACCGTATGGTTTGGAGATATTAAGGCGCCTCGTACAGACTATAAATCACGAGATGCTATTTCTTGTACTGTACCTGAAATTAGCGAATTAACCAAGAGTCCTGCTTCCATGTTGGATGAGCAGACAAAGTTACATAAAATACCGATCTTGTTTGTTCGTGCTGATGGTGTCATCTATAACACGGATGTATTTTATACTTTCTAAAACAACTCTTTCTTTTTCTTTTTTACTTTTCTTTATATGATCTTTCTATATATGAACCGCTTTTCTCCTTTACTGTATACATGAATAAAATTTGTACTATGATTTCCCTTTTTTTTTCTCAATGGTCATTTGTGTAATAGAGTCGTATTTTGCATTAATGGTTGTACATTAATCTCATCTAATTAAACTTTAATTTTCATCATCCTCCACCAATCCCATTATAGTAGATCCAAGAGATTACGATAGGCGTCATGTGCTTTCCCTTTTTTCCAAAGTCCACTTCTGTGTTTTTGGTGCACCTGTAGCAAAATCTCGTTCTGTCAAAACATTTCAGCTTTATGATTATTTTTATACACAAGAGTATATATGTTTTCCAACCTTTATTTTTTACAAATTAATAAAAGAGCTAACAAGTTATTTTCTCTTTCCTATTTATTGCTTAGTAGTAGAACCTCAATTAATAGAATTCTTTTGTTACAATGAGGCGGTTCCTTATTAGCCCACTCTTGTGTTCATCATTAAGTCTCTTGGCTTATGCGTGCCAACAAGCCAATAAAGAGTAACCCGCTTGGCTAAACTGGCTAACAGAGTTATATGCAATTCTTATTTCAGGTAAATACTTCTATATATCAAATACTGCATAATAGCATACTAAACTAATACAAAAAGGTGAGGTGTTGTACAGAATAATATGTTAGGTTAAAGAAGTGGCGTCATGTGTAAAAACAATATGAAGATATGTGATTAATTTATTGGATTTTTTAGACCCTTTTTTTTATGATTAAGTCATTCGAAAGAGAAAGATGACATTAGTAACTTGGCTGATAAGAAAGACTAAAGAATAACTACCTAGATTGAAAAGAGATTTTACTCCAGTAGTCTGACATAATTTTTAAAAAGTACCAACATTGGCTTAAGATATAAAAAAACAAATTTATTTTCTATGTCCCTCAACCATAAAGCTGGAAGAGAGTTAAGGCCTTCGGATATTATTTTATATGAAACTAGCGGTAACATCCTCTATACCTCATCTCGTCTATTGGCAACAGCTGCATCCTTGTTCCTGCCATAATATCTAGGAATGATACGCTTGTAGGTTAGGCGACACTTCTTCTTGATGTGATTCTCCCTTGATCTGCGGGGTGATCTGTATATCTCTAAATTCTTTTGACAATGTTGGCGCATTAGCCAGAAGCTCAAAGATAAATACATTTTGTTTGTCTTTGAGTAATGTGGGTCGTCCTTGACTTTTATAGATAGTCGCCGACTTTTAAAGAATGTCATTCAAATAAAACTGAGTTTAAGAAAAACCGGCATAGACGTCATGTCGAAGTGTTTTGCATACATCGACTCCCCCCCATCATTGATGCGTGGGTTGTCGTCCTGAAATTTGTTGGTGTATACTTTTATTTTGATTGTTTATTTTTAACTTGTTTTATATGGTATTATTTAGCATTGGACGTATTCCACATAGTCCAAGAGAGCAATTTATCTTTCACTTACGCCGATACTCTCGTCAGGCCTTTGGTCGAATACCCAGACGAAGATATCTTTTTGATATGGTAAGTCAGCATATGTCAGCTTATTTTATGTATTGTCTTTTTAATTTTAACTGTAATGTCTATGATTACTGATTATTTACTACAGGTTAAATTTGAAAGTACATGAGGAGTGTCATGATAGACCGGACATCTCTGGTACGGTTTTGGCAAACAACCAATCCAATAACATTGTCTGTGTCTGTGAGGTCAAAGGTGAAGGCCGTGTCCATGATACCCATGCTACACTCTGTGACCTGATCAAGATTGAGTGCTTTAGTGCCGACGTGATCAACGCGTACTCAAATAAAAGGGGTTCTAGGCATACATTTGGTCGGTAAGTACTTGGGTTGGGGTAAAATATATGGATTAGTTGATTAACTTATATTAAACAAGCTTTCAAGTAATAATGTATGTAACGACGTTACTTTCGACTCAGAACATTTAAGGGCGTTACAGACCTGGTATTACCTAAAATTTTTTTCGGCTTGACTTCGGGAAGGCTTCATGTAATATAGGAAGTGATGTCGATCCGACTACCATCGTCAATTTATGATAAGAAAATTCTTTTTTCTTGAAATAATGTTCACGTAAAATATCTACACAATAGATGAAAATAAAAATTACAAACCAGTACATGTATATTATATATAAAAATCCACAAAAAAAAAAAAAAAAAAAAAAAAAAAAAATCTGCTTAACGAATAAAAATACAAGAAGGATTAGGTACGTGGCAGTTACTCATCTGTGTTTCTCAACGTTGGGTATTGTGACGCTTATGCCACAATCCTCTCTTTCAAATGAACAAGTGCTTATATTGGCGCAAATTTTGTTCGATTCCATTACTTGGTTAATTCTTTCCAGCTAGTTAGATATTGCTGCCAAAGAAGACAAATGGTAACATATCTCAACATCCTAATTTTTATCCTGTGTTTTGACTTGTTATATGAAAATCACATTTTGGGAAATCTTAGTCATATTGACATAACTGTAGTTACATAATTTAATTGTAGATAATTATTTGCTTGTCCTACTTCTATCCTTTAGTAAATAAGCCCTTTTTTTATGAAGCTCGAGATGATTTTACTGCCAGTTAAAAGACCATGCTCGGTATAAAAGGATTCAGGTATACTTTCAGAATCTTGGCTAAATATAGTTGTAAAACATAAACATAGAGTGTCAAGACATACTTAACGGGTGAATTTAACATTTAGCGTTTAATATCATTCTTATCATAAGTATATACGTGTTTTAAAAAATTTATTTCAAAAGTGTACGGAAAAGTGTATTTGGATGAGTACAAAGAGAGACAGACACATGCTAATTCATTTTAATTGAGCGTAAAATTTAAAAGATACGACGGAGCTCTCGGCAGCACTGTATGATTTAAGAAAATTGGATTGAAATTGCTTTTTTACCCTTAATACACCCATCTATTCACTCAATTCTATAATTTCTCTATGGTTGCATCTTGCATGCATTGAGGTATACATTCTTCATCATTACACAAGCTATCAAGGAACATGTGAAAAAAAAAAAAAAAGTTGTGGATATTCTGAATTTAAATTTCGACCTTTCTTTCTATTTCCCTTTTTGACCTTTTCTTCAGAAAAAACTAAAGAAATGGGATTCGAAAACAAGAAAGTTGCCATTGTTACAGGTGCTAACGGTGGCGTAGGTTACGGCATTTGTCAACACTTGTTAGAGTCTGAATGCGATAATTTAATTCTTGTCATGGCTTGTCGTAATCCAGCAAGGGCAAATAACGCTCGAGAAAGATTATTATTGGAATTTCCACTTGCTCATATCGACATTGAACTAGTTGATGTGGGTAGTGTTCAAAGTGTCTTGACTTTTTCTGAGGCCATCATAAACAAGTAAAGGTTCTTATTGTTTGTCGTTTTGTTATTTTGACGTTTACCTTTTTATTTTTCAGGTACACCCAAGTCAATTACTTGTTTTGTAACGCAGGTATTTTGAGTACTCTCGGTGTCAATTGGAAGCAAGTGTTTTATTTATTGTTCACCGATCCTGTTGGATTACTCGAACGTGCAGATGCTACCATTCAACCTGTGGGTGAGATTAACGAAGATGGCATGGGCAAAGTGTTTGCTTGTAACGTCTTTGGGCACTATGTCATGGTAAAAAAAAAAAAAAAACAAAAACAAAAAAAGAGCAATTACTTTTATTAGTCACGTAATAATTGTTTTTTATACTTAGATGCGTGAATTGGAAAAGTTATTATCCAACTCGGGTGACGGTCGCATTATTTGGACAAGTTCAATTACAGCCGCTTGCACTTCATTTGACATTGATGATTGGCAAGGCATCAAGAGGTAAAGATATTATGTACCACCCATCCGTAATTTTATTGACATAAATGTATATAGTATCGAACCCTATGAATCGTCAAAATGGGCTTGTGATATTATTTCAATTGCTCTCAGTGAGCGTTTTGCAAAGGAGTCTACTCAAATATCATCCTTTACTACTTCTCCTGGTGTAGTTGCCAGCGAAATCGGCGAATTACCTCGTTGGGTAACCAATGCCAGAATTGTTGCACATTATATGGTAAGATAAAAGGGGCAATTATATATATACATATTTGTATTAACAGGGAGATAAAATATAGTTTCGTATAATGGGTGTTGCCTCACAAACCATCACGGCCTACAATGGCGCTTTAGCGGATGTTTATGCAGCACTCGAACCTCTCAAAAAAATGAATTTCTTGTACCGCTACGGCTCCTTATCTAATCGTTGGGGCAAAACATACGTTTGTGCTACGCCTGTAGAGAATTATGATCGCAGCACTGCCCAAAAATTGGTGGACAATTGTGAATTATCTTATCAGGCCTACAAAAAAAACACGGCTATCAGGACAGCAGCACCTATGGATTTAAAATGAAAAAACATATACTTTCCAAGTTAATTTATTTACTCATTCTGCATTACACAAAAAACTATTAATTTCAAATTCTCCTTAATAATACGTCTCTTTAAAAAGCGTATCGCTGTCAGTTATATAATGTTTATACGAATACCGATCAAGCACAAATCAGGATCATTCATTTGAATGTATCAAGTGTATCAAGTGTAACATTTCTTTTTTTTTTTTTTTACACTGCTGTAATTTAAAGGGTAATGCTTGCATCATAGCCAATCATGAAAGCCAGGAATTCCTGTATTCAAAAAACCTCGATTTCTTGAAATTTGGTGTCACACGTTCTTTTTTTTTTAATATTGTTTCTCATAATACTTCTCCAATGGACGAGACGAATAAAGAAGAGGCTTTACGTTGTTTGAAAATCGCAAAGAACCAGTTTGGCTCAAAGAATTATGAGGCAGCTGTTCGTTTGACCAAGAAATCGTTGGCCTTGTACACAACACAAGAAGCACAAGAGTTTTTGACAAAGGCCAAGGAGAAGGCTGCCAGTGGTGAATCGTCAGGTTCTTCCACAAGCATTCCTCAGCAGCAGCAGCAGCAGCAAGAACAAGAAAAAAAGAAGCAAGCCGATAAACCTTCTTCTAAACAACAGTCAGCTGAAGTAAGAGAAATACTGGCTTGTGGTACTGATTACTATAAGGTTTTGAAAGTGAGTAAGAACTGTACGGAGGTCGACATCAAAAAGTCTTACAGAAAGGTAATTGAGAGTGGCACATGATGATGAATAAACCCTCACGCATTTACTCTAGCTTGCACTCAAATTCCATCCCGATAAAAACACGACACCTGGTGCCGACGAAGCGTTTAAACGTAAATATTTTACACTTCGTGAAAAAAAAAAAGACTATTTTAACTAACTTTGTTTGTTGTCAGTCATCTCGAAAGCATTCACAATTTTGTCTGATCCTCAAAAGAGAGCCATTCACGATGCTGGCGGTTCTGATCCAGAACAGCGTGGTGGTGGAGGTGGACACCCAGGATTTTCCGGATTTAGAGCACAGAGTTATGGAGCTTCACCATTTGGTGATGAAGTATCGCCTGAAGATTTGTTCAACATGTTCTTCGGTGGAGGACAAGGAGTAAACATGGCAAATATGAGACAGGGCGGGCAGACCTTTTCATTTGGTGGTAATGGATTCAGCAGTGCAACCTTTGTTGGACCAGGTTTTCGCACCAGATCATTTGGACAACAAGCTCAACATGCCCAACCCCAACAACAAAGATCATTGGCTTCACTTTTACTGCAAATCTTACCTTTGATCCTGCTATTTGGCTATACAGTATTTTCTAGTTTATTAACAGATGAAACACCCGTCTTCTCTTTCCAACCCACTTCAGTTTATTCACAACCCAGAACTACAGCATCTCACAATGTACCATTTTATGTTGATCCAAATGCTTTCAAGCCATATCTAGCCAACAAATATAAATTATCAAAAGTTGAACAGCAAGTAGAGGTGGATTGGGTTCGCTCTTTACAACAATTATGCTTAGAGGAACGTAAAGAACGACAAGTCAAATTAAATAATGCCCGTGGTGTATTTGGATTTGTACGTAACGAAAAGCTATACCAGGAGGCAGTAAACATGAAGTTGTATAGTTGTGATGAGTTGAAAAGATTTGGATATGAATATTAATAATAATAATAATAAAAAAAAAGAAAAGAAAACGAAAAGAGAAAAAGGAAATAGAAGGCTTAAATTAATGCCAATTCTAAAGTCCAAGTACGCCTTGCCCAAAGCCTAATCGATTCCCCATTAATATCCACTGTATTTCCATCCCACCAGCATTTTCTCTATTATTTTTTAAAGAATGCTTAGTTTGCATGATTAAAATCAAAATTACGGTCACTTACCGCAGGCTTTCTCCAAAACAATAACAGCTTCTGTGCCGTCGCCATGTGATTATCAGGCCCTGATGTTTGTAACAACACTAAACTCATGCTAATAATACAAGTCCTGTTGGGTTCGACTTCACGATGACCCCATACGTCTTGTCTTGTAAACCCAGCATCACATAGCATATCAATCAAATGCTGCTCGGCCACATTATTCTCCCTAGCAATGTTCTTCTGGAGGGCAGCAAAGACTTTATTCTGTACCTTCAAATAGTCCCCTGATGCCAATTTGATACTAGATAAATTGGCTTTTGATTTGGATACCACACAGTAGTACTCTAACTCTTCACGAAGTACTATGATCGGCTGTTTATCTAAAAGGGAGGGATAGTATTGTGCGGCTGGTGAAGAAGAAAATATAGAGCCTTCATTTTGCAACTCGTGCTCGTCTCTTGTTTCCAGTGCATATTGGTAAAACTGTAACACATACTCTAAACATGCGGAGTCAAAGTCGACATATGTCGTCAATACTTCGTCTTCAGAGCCAACATGCTCTTCCTCTTCACTGTCGACGGTATTAGGATCAGATCTACCCAACACAAGTCCATTAGGAAACATGGCAATTAATAAGCTCTCTGGTAAACTAACTAGAGTGTCTCTATCTAATTTGACACGAACTCCACGTAAGTCCAGCTCTAGTATTTGAGGAATAGCGTCTGGCGTCGTATTATCATATTCTTCTTCATATTGCTGTGCCGAATAGATAAGCTGCTCATCCACATCGTGTTGTTCGTTAGTTTGGTCATTGGTTGTGGTCATTGTGATTATAAAAGAAAGAAACACAAAAAAAAAGAGGGGAGAGGAAGGAAGAGGAGCAATTGGAATGAATTCTTTGAAAGGGCGCGAATGTTTTCGCGCGATATGTCCTTATGCAACATGGTCTCCTTATTTATGTGTAACATCAGAACCGTGTTTGGGACAAAAAAACAGACACTGCTCATGGCCAGTAGCTATAAAATTGCATGTGACATGAAAACGAAGTCTGGAATTAGCACTTGTCATTGCTACTTTTTCATACTAACTGGGTGAGTTTACTTTTTATTTTTAATTTCTATCTTACTTTTCGCATCCAAATTTGTAGCATGACAGCGTTGATAGCAAAAGGCTATATCTTTAACTACATTGTAAAAGTCGAAAGATAAAGCTGGTTTAATGATTTCATATATATGTATCAATACTCTAAACACCTTCACATTTAATCCATATTGAATCCTGTGATTAATCTTTTATGGTCCAAGTATCATTTGTTTTGCTATTAATATGTAGTTTATGTAAAAAGAAATAGGGTTATTTCCTATGCTTTTTTAGTCTATTTAAAGGATCTGACAAAGCCAGGTAAGTTATCACTATCATTGGCACAAATAATACACGAGTCCATTATGTCGATTGGATGGACTGTTGATAGAACTTTATTACTTTATTACTCAAATAGTTTGAGGTGATCACTAATGATGTCAACGTATTGCAACATGCATGTATATGACGTAAGATTGTATACATCTTTGACCTGCCTCACCATTACTTATTACAAAGCTTGGCATATTAGCTGCATATACTTAAAATTTTACAAAGCTGAAATGAATAGGTTTTTCTTCCTATCAAAAGTGCCTATATACATTGAAAGGTAATTAAATCTATATCGAGAGCTGAACTTACTGCACAAATGTCGCACACAAGCTAACTCTCAAACTAGTGCTATGCTAACTATTTTAAAATGTTGGATTAAAAGTTTAATTTATTAATAATATACAAAGGGTAAAGTTATAGTGAGTATAATTTGCTTTAGCTCTTGGTTTCATCGTAGAAAGGGTAGTCAGTATATCCATGAGCATCACCTCCATAAAAGGAACTTCTATCATAATTATTTAATTCCCAATCGTTAGCAAGACGAGCAGGAAGATCAGGGTTAGCAATGAATGCACGACCAAAGGCAATCAAATCACCAGTCTTTTCAGCTAAGTTAATTGCATGTTGAGTGGTGTTAGAGAACCCACCAGCAGTAACAAAAGGACCCTTCCAAATTTTACGATAAGTTTCAAGAGAATCGGGAGCAGGCACATCAGTGTCTACAAAGAAATTGGAACGAGCTTCAATGAAATGAAGATATGCCAAGTTGGCATGCCTCTTTTGAATCTCGGTGGTCAAATAAGTCCAGGTTTCGACAACAGTATCATCTTGCATGTCTTGGAAGCTACCACCAGGTGAGAAACGAATAGCAACGCGCTCAGCACCAACAGCTTCAACAACAGCGTCAACAACTTCAAGAGCAAAACGACTACGGTTCTCAATAGATCCACCATAGTTATCAGTACGTTTGTTGCTACCCGAGTTGATAAATTGATCAAGGAGGTAACCGTTGGAACCATGAATTTCAACACCATCAAAACCAGCTTCGATGGCGTATAATGCAGCACGCTTGTATTGTTCAACGATCGTTTTAATTTCATCGACTTCAAGAGCACGAGGAACTTCATATTCGCCTCCAAGGACAGGTGTACCTGTAATGGCAATAGCTGATGCTGAGACAATTTGTTCTTGGTTGGGGTTGAATAACTTTGAGGCAGCACGGCCATTGTGCCAGAGTTGCAGGAAAATAGTTCCTTTCTTTTCATGAACAGTGGAAGTGACCTTCTTCCAGCCTTCGATTTGCTCCTGGCGGTAAATACCAGGAACTTTAGGAAATCCACCAGCAAGGCAATCGATCAAGGTGGCTTCAGTAATTAAAAGACCACCTTCACTGGTTCTTTGCTTGTAGTATTCTACAAGGAGATCGGTAGGTACGGCCTCAGTAGTAGCTCTGCGTCGGGTCAAAGGAGCAAGGACGACACGATGTTGGAGTAAGCTGTTACCGACCTTGATGGGAGTGAAAATAGCTTTATTACTCATATTTAATTTAATTGATTAAAGTTATATCTAAATGAAATAAATTAAGAGAGGAAGGAAATGAAATGAGGTGGCTTTTTATACAAGTGCCTGTCAGAATGATGATTAATACAAAGCTTTAGCTTGATTTCCGAGGAACACGAATACTGGCTGTGTTTCGGCTTAATTAGATAGCGGACTTACTGTTTACTGTAAAGGCAATCACGACGTAGGGTCTATCAACGAATATGTCTTGGTTTAGAATAAATTTAATTGCGCATAACATCAATCTCTTAAAAAATCGCAATATTTTTTTAAAATCTGAAACCTGCATCAATATTGAGCATGATACTATGCAGAATAGACGTGCATTTTAGCATCGGCTGAACAGATTGACCAGACTTTTCAATAGTATATTGGTTTATCTAACATTGGGGAAATATGATTGGTTAATGCTTTCAAGAAGTTTCCTGCAAAAAATAAGCACGCTAGATTGCATGATAATGGGCGTAATGATAATCTACAAAGATTAAACAACTAAAGACATTCCTAAATTTAAATATGTGTGTGTGTGTGTTTTATTGTTTATAATAATATGTATTGAAATTCAGATGTGTTTGTAAGGATGATACAATTGATGGATTAAATGAAGCGTTTTCGGATTCGTTCAAACATCTCGGGGAGTGATGATGAATAGCGTGATATCTTCAAAAGAGACAACAAGTTAGTTTTAAGTAATTATTATATTAAAATGTGCGGCCTAACTTACCGATGGGATAGCCTCTATGCTCTTGATAGTGGGTTCCAGCACAGTCAGACAAGCGGATCTTAATTTGTTAATGACTTGAGGGGATGTTTGGAATAAAGCCTGTTGAAGCAATACGACATTTTCATTAGCGTATCTTTCACAGGGACTGTATGCGGTTGAGGTAGAGGTCTGATTCTTGAAATAAAATTCTAAATGACGCCAAAGAATGAATACTGAGGTCTCCATTGTGAAAACTAAATCACGAATCTCTTTTTCTTTCAATTTAATACGATGGTCGATTTCTGTAGCTAACACTTGGAATTGCTGAGTAGGGTTTAGACTATCGTATCTGATGCCGAATCTCTCGGGGATAGCTGTATCGACTATCTCGAGGATTTCCTCATACTTTAGTGACCCAATGTTTTCTTTTTGTGCACACAAGATCTCATAATCTGCAATTTTTTTACTGAATTTCTTACTGGTGTATAGCAGACATGTCACAAGCGTTGTCAGGGAACTTGTTGTGGAAGAACCTAATGTATTAAAAGTTTGTATCCTTATCCCTGTTTTTATGTATACGTATATACTAACCTCGAGTTTGTGTAGCTGAAACGTATTCCTTGATGGGCACAAGCGTATTGGCAAAAATTGGCTTGAAAGCTGGTTTCGAATCTATGAAGGCGAGATAATGAGTAACGTTATACTTCGTTCTTTTTCTTGAAAAAAATACCTAAAGATCGTCTAAATGTAGAGGCTTGAGCATAGGCTAAGAGGTTATTTCTAATTTTAGTGATATATGCATTCATGGTAGCAAGTAAAGAGGCATGTCCATCCACAGTTTCTGCTGAAAAAAAAAAAAGAAGATAAATTATATATTCTTGTATATGAACCACAGGTAATACTTACCAGATACGGCCATTAAAGGCCAACCAATCTCTTTAAGCTCTGATGGTTTGACCAAAGAAGTCCAGTCATTTGGGATGCAGTATTTGGGAATAAGGCTCATCAATAAAGAATCAAGTTCGGCCAAACCGTTCTTCTCCAAGTCCACAAAATAGAATGGTTGCTTGCTTAATTGGTATAAAAATGCTACAGTCAAATGTAAGATGTGAAGTGATGCAAGAGTTGGCTCCGTAGTATCATCTTTTAATATATTTACTAGAACATCTTGTTTCTTGACCCAGGATTCGAACTGTTCCAAATTATCGCCTTGACCACCACTGCTCATCAAAAGTGCATTGATAAGTACAAGAATAGATGTTAGTAATCGTTGGTGACGATCTACTTTGTGAGTACTGTCTGCGTCTATAAAAAAGATTCATTAGTAATTGGCAATCGGCGGGCAGGAACATATTATAATACCTAAAGGTTTACTGCGATTGTAGCTCATATTGAAAAATTTGCAATTAACAATGCTGTTCATAATGTCATTGCTTAACAACAATGCGGAGCCCTCTCTTGTCATTGCAATTTGAATGAACAGAGAAATTTTAGCTTCGTGGTTGTACAAAGGAATCAAGGAAGCTAAGAAAGTTTGTCTTAATAATAATTCATAAAAAGTGTATATACATATATATAATGTGTATATTACCATCACGTTCATTGATAATCTTGACTAACTCCAAATCAGATCTTTCAATCATGGCAATATTGTATTTCAAGAAGTTCTTTTTGAGAAAGTAACTATGAATGACAGTACTTTTGGATTTTTTGGTCAGGACATATAATGCTTCAAGAGCTTTATATGCGGATGTCTTGTATATGTCTAAACCTTGACTTGCATCATTGCAGATGATATCAAAGAGTTGTTCTTTATACCCACCACCGATGATATTGATGACCTGATTATGGATAACATTGGGTGAAGCATCGTCTAAATCTTTATCAGGGGTAATGTATTGAATCAGATTTACCAAGGCAGAGTACATGGCGCTACGCACCTCGATCGCAGTTGAATCTCTAAGAATAGTGTTGATAATCGAATTGAAAACCGAACGAAGCTTCTCATCAGGCAGGCGAGACACACTGGCATCGGAGCCAACTTGAAGAATCGAATGTTTACGCTTATCTTCTCTCAAGCGAGTCAACAAACTTAAAGTGACCTCACCTAACCCCTTCAAAATCTCCAAATGAAGGCTTGCACCGTTTTCCAGCTTGGGCAACAAGACAGAGAGCAGATCATAAATGACCTTTTGACGAGCTTCAAAGGTTAATAAGTCAAAGCAATCAGCGATGGTCACTTCAACCACTTGTTTCCAAGCGCGAAGACAATGCAATCTTGCGAAAGATATTTCGTTGTATCGATTTTGTGCCATCAAGTACTTCAGTAAACTTCCCATCTCTAATTCCATTGCGTTACGCTCGACATCAGATAAGTTTTGACAGACTGGATCCTTTAACTGATATTGGCGAATAATCTTGAAGATATTGCGAATATCATAGATAGTGTAGCCATCCTTTTGAATCACATACTTATCGGGGTGGAAATTTTTAAAATAGACAGTAGGTGGTAATGGTCCTTCGTCTAATCCATCGGTCCAGGTAAATTCTAAAGAGTTAACAATCTCAAGCATGTTCCAAAGAGGCTGTTGATAATTGGCATCTAACTTCAATTGCATCTTTTCCATGTTGCGAATAAGCTGCTTTTCAGAATTACCGTGAGACTGGCTCTCTTCGATACCATAGAGCAACTCCAATAAATCGAGTGTTCCGGTCTTGTTTGAATCTGTCTTCAGGAGATCCAAAGCAACCAACTTCAACAACCAAGCACGCTGATTCAAAATACTGACTAACGTAAAGTAGTCTGCTGTAATTATTGTTTTATCAGCGGATTCCAATTCACCGATAAAGTAGTGTTCGGATACACTGACACAAGATTCCAAACGACAAGCAATCGCCTTAAATTGGTTGACCAAAAACTTATCAGTGTTGTTTCGCAGATAGTGTAAAGTGGCATTTGAGGTGGATTGTCTCACACATAGCTCAAAAATCAATTGATAACATTTTTCAGCTAAAACAGGGTGCGTGCGAATCAAAGGTTCTTCAACATCATCTACATCGTTGTTAATACCAGTATTTACCAATTCTAAAATCGACAACAAACAAGCAAGTTGGGACTTGTGTTTCACATCGGTGGGCAAAGACTTATGTTGGGTACCACTTGTTTCCAATTCCTTCACATCATATCCTAGTAAAAATTCACTGATAGTAGGTGATTGGATTTCCTTGGCCATGTTATTGAGTAACATATCCAAGATGGTGATTCGAATGGAGGGCGAGTGCTGATCATTGTCATCAAAATTGTCAAATCGATAAATATTACCGAGTGTCTTCTCAGCAAGCCAGAATGGAATGATGTTCATATCGTACTCGTAGTCATCGTATGTAAGGATTTCTGAATTTTCGATTTGAAGACGTTCACTAAACCCAAGAACAATAGAAGATGCATCAGGACTAGATGCTAAAATACCCGCAAGCTTGGAACCGATACCACCCATAGGAACATTGATATGATTGGGGAAAGTGAACTTGTCAAAGTTATCGTCAGGTTGCGACGCTAAGTTAGCAAGAGTTGCAGCACTGAGATTGCATAGAGTTTCAAAAGCATCACAGTTCACCATTAAAGCAATTTGAACAATCACCTTTGTGTTATACATCATCAAACTGCCCAATGAGCGGTAGGATGGAGGAGGGATAGGGAAAGTATACTGATCCAATTTAAACACACCGCCAGGTTGTGCTTCGACGAGGATATTTAGTTGAGGCATAAAGACATTGACGAATGCATTTTGAATTTTGAACACCCTTGAAAAAATACGCAAACAACGAGTCATCGATCTTGTAAAATAATCGTTCTTTTCGTTCTTGGTTTTTGTAACGGCATCTTTGCCCAATTCTACGATCTTGAAAATCTCATGAATCAATGCACCACCCGAGAGAATACGCAGAAGAATATCATAACCAGGCAAAGTAATAAATGCCAATAAAGCAGATCGAATGTGTGAGGTGTAGGATTTATCTGATTCTGCATTTATACCTTTTAAAGCACTAAGAAAATTCATATGTGAAATTTCGTTGGCAGGCGTGTTGTACTTGATATAATCCGTAAGAGGTTCGATGTCGAATGCCATAAGACTATTTTCAACAATGGTTAAACAAGATTCGGTCAGTTGCCAGCGAACATCAGGATGAGAAAATTTCAAATTCTTGATATTCAAGAAAATGTGGTCTACTACAAGAGAGATATAAGGTGCAGTACCGGGTGAACGGTTATTATCAGAACCTAAGAGATTGGGAATGGATGTGCTGATAGAAGAAAATCCAGCAATCAATTTGTCTCGTTTACTAGGTGTGTGAATTAATGAAGACACCAATTTTAACACCGCAAGTGTCTCTGTATACGATTTCATGGTTTTTCCTTCTTCAAATTCACGTAAAATTCCGGGAGGTTTTTCTGGCAAGTAGAGTTGATGTGATGGCTTTGGTGTATCTACTACGGTGGGTATTTTTGGTTGCTCTGCGTTATACCATTTGAACAAGGTGTTTTGTGGTGCCTGAGAGTTGTTAGATGAGGTGGCAACAACTTTTGTTGGTTTGGTAACCATAACCTTGTCAGGAATGATCATGTCAGAATGTTCCAAAGTTTTCCAAACTTCGAGAGCGATGTCCCTTCCTACATCATTGATTCCACCACCCCAGTTTGAACAGAATGCTGTCAAGAGGTTATATAGACTGGCACGAAGACGATGTGAAGTTTGACAGCTAATCATTAATACAATACTTTCATGTGCGCGAAGAAGTGGGTCGGACCAAATTTCTAGCCTAGCTTCCACGGAATATTGTACCACTTGCTGACAAAGATATAAAAACTTGCATAGGGAGTCCTCCTCTTCTGGTGGAAATGCGGGTGGTTGCCCATCTGCGGAGTTCTCACGAATTAAGTTAGTGAAGAATTGGATTGTAGCGAAAAGCTTTCCCCAAGAGAATAAGTTGCTATTAGAAATATCCTGTTTGTTTGTTCCAATCTTGAGCATTGTGTGAGAATTGGTTGCACTTTCAATGCCTGTAGAGATGGCGCCGAAGAAATCAAATGTAGCCGCGAGACTTTGTGGTAACCTGTAATCAACAAGAAAACCCAAAAATCTGTAAAGGGCATTATTGGTGCTATTCCAAAACTTTAATCCAGCATCCATACGATCTCTATAGATACTAGCAAGTAAAGTTAAAAACTTTGTCAAACTATTGTTGATCTCTTCCTTTTTTTCAGCACTGATCTCTCTATCGACAACGTCGGACTTGATAGCCTGGAAAATTTCAGACATGTTGAGGATGAAAGATTGTGTTAAATATTCCATCTCATGAACAACAAAAATTTGAAAATCTTTGCTGATAAAGACATCAAATTTAGTATAATCGTCAGGGTCCACAATTAACCCATCCAGTATCATAGCGGTATCCATGTCGACATCATCCGTCTCTATCTTCTTCTTTTCATCCTCTGGTTTTTCCTGCTTGAAATATAAAAGGTAATTGTTCATAAATCCAAATGCATCTAAAGCGATGGCAGATTTGACAAGTCGCAGTCTTTGTTCCTTATCGAATGAAAGCTCTTTGTCAACAGAAGGTCTACTGTGTGAGATGATGTTGATGAATAAAGCCCATTGGATTTGAACGACTGTCTTTAATGTGTTTACTCTCCAATTATTTCCGGTGATCTGATCATGCATTTTCTTGAGAAATGCGTCGTTTGCTGAAAATTCGATTCCCTGGCGTCCACTCGGGTATGAGCAATCAAAGGAGATGGCAGCGAGAAAGGCGGTCAAGATATAAGGCGCAATACCATCAGCCAAATTGATGGATTGTACCTTTGTCAACATTACAACCAAATCGTTTTCAGGCAGCCAATGAAGAGATGCAATATGATATAAAATTTGGGCAAGAGAGATACGCTCTTCGTTTAATCGATCGATACGCAACTTGGTGGTTTCTGGTAAGAGATGCAGCAGCTCAGAAGGAAAGTGCTTTACTTCTGAAAAAGGCTGATTGTGATGTTGATGGTGCAGGTCTTCAAGTTGCTTTTGTCTCTTATATATGTCGTGAGCAGATTCCAGCATGCCAAGTTTTGTGATTTCACTTATCTTGACTGATAAATCTCTTGTTGATTTGACAACCCTTTCAACAAAGCTACCGTTGGCTGGTTTTTCTGACACAATGCCTCCAATGAAGTTAGAAAAGACACCGCGAACATTGGTATTGAATGAAGAGTCCTTAATTGCTTCCAATAAAACGTTTAAAATAGCCAAGACATGTCCTCTTTCGGAATGGTACATGTATACTGCGGTGTCTAAAGGCGTAGAGTTGACATTCGAAGATTCACTAATACCTTCAAGTAATAACCTTGCGGCTTCATACTCATCCAGGTTTAATTGATCAGAAAGGAATATTGCTTGTTTGATAAAGTCTTCATTGACTCTGAATTCCTTTCCGTTAATGACTGGTTTGCCTGTAATGAAGGTTAATATGGACTTGAAACTAGCTGACAGGTGTTGTTTATTATTTACCTGACTTTAATAAAGTTCGATGCTCAGCGTTTTGGGGTGCATCGTCTAGAAGGTTGATCATGCGTTCTTTTTTCATGTTTAAACTGTCTTCCAAAGCCATAACGGCAGCCATTGAATCGTCCTGTCTGGCATCGCATACTTGGTCGAGTAAAATACGTAACTCAACAATGAATGTGGTCATTTTAGTGGTTTACAGTATCGATACAATGGTGGAAGAAAAAAGAGAAATTTTTATTTCGTGGAAAACGCGAACCCCATTTCCGTGACTCTAAAAATTAGTTGTATTCTACATACACCCCGCTTTATATATGTCGTGTGAGTCCCCCCTTTTTTTATTCTCCTTTCATCCTTAAAAGCTGTTTTTGACATCATGGTGACCGGAATCAGTCAAACCTCGGAAATTGTACAGCCAGGCGTAGAAAAGTCAAAGCTTTCAACTTGCATGATAGCACCTGCCCTGTTTCAATTCAAGGATTCTACCTTTGAATACTCCGTCTACAAACCTTCATCGCGATTCCTAAAGGATTTCGACACTATCTTTCCTAGTCTCAGTGCTAAAACGCGAGAGCAGCTACTAGTTATACCCGTAGTTCAGAAGTGTGTGAATGATATGGTAGGATTTTCTGAAGTTGTCAATAAAGAAAGAGACGTCAAACTGGAATTGGTAATATATAAGCACAATTTGGCCTTGATCATATAGTATAACTTACAAAACTATAGTTTGTCGAATGGGGTAAACTAGTAGTAGACCGTATTAAATCAATTGGAATGTGGGCAGAAATAATGGATCCAGCATCTGGATTCCCTGTAAGTATTAAGTATCGATATTAAATAGACGATGAAGACTTATAAAGTTATAAACAGGTCTTTGGTGAAAGTGGGCCAAGTCCATATCCTGATGTCCAAGGCACACACATGCTTGCCCCAAGATTTGATGTTCAAAATGTTGGTTGTTGTCATATTTTATTACATCCAACATGGTATAGTTATATTTATCCATCAACCATGTTTACCACTGCGCCAGCAGATGTCTTTCAAAAAGTGATTGATGAGATCAATCAAAAAAAACTTTAAATTGACAGGATAAATAGTTTTGCCATATAGCCATATTATATTTCACCCAATTGAAACTCTGGTTGCTCAGATTACATCATGATGATTTTACTGAATAAAAAAAATAATACGTTGAACTTTATGTTTGCCTGCAGAACGTTGAGACATGACTCTGAATATGCCCAAAAGTGTTGTTAGTTTCATGCGGAGCCAAAATGACAAAGTATTTTCTTGTGAACACATCCAAATGGGGTAATTCTGAGAAAATAATAATAATAAATGTGTTCATTACACCAGAAGTGTCCTTCTTTTTCTCTCAATACACTTTTTTTTTCTTTTCCCCCCAGAAATAATGAATAACAATTCTCTACAAGTGAATGATACCAAGCGTCGATCCCATTCAAATACAGTATCAGGTGGACGACCACCTGCTTTAGATATTGAAATTAGTCGACCCACCTTTGTTCGAAGAAATTCCGAAGGCTCGCCAGGCTTGCCTCCACCAATTTGTGTGTCTGAACCCACACCTGTAGAACCATCCAAAAATTTTAAATTCTTTAATGATAAGTCAAACAATAGTAGCAGACCAGCCTCACCCAACTCTGATAACGCTAGTCCTCCTCCACCAGGTCCTTTGCCACAATCTTCTTCCACAGCACCTGCCGGTACATTACTTGACTCGCCCAAACCCAAAAGCAAATCTCGATCAAGAGCTTCGAGTATTACTTCCAACCTAATCAATGAGTTTAAGGAAAGCTCCACCATGCAACATTTATCAAACAAGATAAAATCTCGGCATTCGTCTGAAGAAACCGAGCGAAATTCGTTTGAAGCTGTTGCAAGTGCTCCTCCCAGTGTTGCTAGCTCTTCATTAGCAAACACTAAAAGAAACCAAGACTTCCATGCCCTATTTAGAAGCGTGCCAGAAGACGATTGCCTAATTGAAGGTAATTATAAATATCTGACACCCAAAAAAAAAAAAAAAAAAAAAAAAAAATTAAGTCTCGGTTTTGTTTTGTTTTGTTTTACACTAGATTTTGGTTGTGCATTACAAAAAGAAATTTTGCTTCAAGGCCGTATTTACGTGTCTGAAAATTATCTGTGCTTTAACGCCAACATTTTTGGTTGGGTCACTAACGTAACTTGTATATAACAAGCATTTTTATATTTATATTCATACTTAAATTTATTAATTATTAGCTTGTCATTGCTTTTGCTGATATAATTGACATTGAAAAGAAATCAACGGCCTATTTTATTCCTAATGCAATTCAGGTTTCTACGGATAATGCAAAGGTAAAAAAAAAATACAACGACCCAATCCACTTTTCTGTAATTAACTCATTTTTGTTCCGATAGCATTTTTTCGCTTCCTTTTTGTCGCGTGACCAAGCCCACGATTTAATGGTAGATCTTTGGAGAACCGCAAGACCTGACCTTATACCTTGTAAAGATGCTGAAAGCATTGAGTGTACGGATGAAGTCAGTCCTTCTTCAGAAGAAGATAGCGACTCATATTATGATAGCGATACAGAAGATTCCTTTAGCGGTTCCGATTCAGGAAATTCAGAAGTAGCAACTAAAGGTACTAACTATAGCTATGCAGCTGGTATCCATTTATACTAAATTAATATTCTTTTTTTTTAGACTCGACGACTTCCTTAAACCGCTCAAGACAAGAATCATTAACTTCCTTACCTGCAGCAAAAAATACGCGAAGCATGGATGCTGCTGCTCGACGTAGAGCCATGTCAGAAGTGCCGAAACCAACTTTTCAAACAGAGAGCAAACCAACAAATGACAATACCACACAAAAGTCTGCTACCCAAGCAGTCGACAAGACATCGGGCGATGTATCCGATAAACCAGTCGAAAAACCTCAATTGCATGATACTACGGATTGTGACTGTACCCCTGACCATTTCCAAACAACTGTCATGGATCAAGTCTATAGCGGATCATTAGAAAGTTTATATAACTTACTGTATCATAGTGGATTTATGAAGAAGTTCTTAGTAGAAAACCAAAAAAGCACAGGTAAAATATATACATATTAGTTGATGTATATGTATGACATACATTGTTTTATGTAAAATTGCAATTCACACGCACACGTTTTAGAACTGACTATTGGCGATTGGAAGAATGGTGAAGGAAACGTGGAATTAGTTAGAGAGTCCTCTTATATCAAACAGCTGAATGGATCTATTGGTCCGAAGTCGACCAAATGTATAATAACAGAAGAGGTGCTTTATAAAGATTTTGATAAATATATCACGGTTATGACTACGACAGCTACACCAGATGTCCCTTCTGGTGGGTCGTTTACCTGTAAAACAAGAACTTGTCTTACCTGGTCTGGTAAAGGAAAAGTAAGAATTCTGGTCACTGTCTTGGTTGATTTCACTAAATCTTCATGGCTAAAATGTAAGTTTGGATGATTACTGCTCTGTGTTTTGTTTTTAACTCAATGTTGTATCTTTTTATAGCTACTATTGAAAAAGCTAGTATTGATGGCCAGCAAACGTATTATAAAGACCTTGACGTTGCACTACGTGCTTATTTGAAAGAAAATGAAGAAAACCAGGGCAATCGACACGATGGTAAAAGAAAAAAGAAGGGAAGAAAGTCTAGACACCACCGAAGTTCATCTAAGCATGAAGTGAAAGAAGTGAAAGAGGAACAAGTGGATGCTGTACACCGAGTTTTGGGGTCATTTTCTAATATGCTGGCCGATGCAATTACAGGTTTTATTGATATAGTCCGCTCACCTACCTCATCCCATTTGACGTTATTATGTCTGGTTGCGATGGTGTGTATCAATGTATTTATTGCGAAAAAGATGGCCTTTGTAGAACAACAACTTAATAGTCTAAATCATGCCTCGGATTACATAGAAGAGGCCGATGTTGCCGCGATTCAATATCCACCTGAAGCGAATCAACCTTATCGCCGTGAATACAATCGCCAAGAAGAAGAAGATCTATGGGATTGGCTTGGACGTGTTGATCCCGATAAGTCATCTCCGGTTAAAGAAAGAGTAATGCATCCAGCAAGTGACTCAGCAGAGCAAGAGGTCATCTGGGACTCGGCTATTCAATCTTCTAAGGCTGCCAAGGATAAGCTTGACAGACACATGGCTGAATTAAGTCAAATGATTTTGAAAGCAGAAAGCAATTTAGAACAAGTGACAAATGCCGTCAAAGAACAACGTCAAAAGATCAAACAGGAGGAATAAAGAACAAGCACATGTATTTATATTATGTAGATATTTTTCTATAAACCAATTCCCTCCCTGTTATTTTAAAAAAATAAAATTATAATCATCTTTTTCATCTTTATATTTTGCACGCGTGCACAAAAAGAAAAGAAAAAATCGAATATGGGTTTATAAAATATACATAATACATAAAAAATAAATAATTAACTTAGGAAAATTCATCCAAAGCAGCACTCTTTTTAGCTGACTCAATCAGCGGTAGAAGCGAACTTTGAGGTGCTGCTCTCGTCAAGAAAGGGTGTTGTAATAACTCGGTAGCGGTTGGTCGATTTTCGGCATTAAATTGTAAACATTTTCCCAAAAAATCACGAAAGTGTAGTGACAACTGATCTGGATCCTTTAAAGTGGGAGAAACGTTTTGTGTTGTTAGCATTCGAATCGCATGTTCAGGGTTCTCAAGATGGGGTGGACTTCCTTCTACCATCTCTATAGCTGTAATACCAAGGGACCATATGTCTACACTTGGTCCATATTCTTTTCTTAAAACTATTTCTGGTGCCATCTAATTAAGAAAGAGAGAAATTAATTGCTATTCTACCAAATGATTAACTTGTAATATTACCCAGCAAGGAGTACCAGCAAGTGTTGTACGTTTAGATTGGCGTTTATCAACCTGAGCACAGTAACCAAAATCAGCTACAAGAAGATAACTTTAGATAAAGACTTATTATAATGGGTTAGTGACTTACAAAGTTTGACTTGTCCTTGCATTCCAATCAAGATGTTATCACTCTTGATATCTCTGTGAATGATTCCTTTTGAATGGAGATATTCGAGACCTGTTAATACTTCAAGACAAACGGTTGCAATTTCTCTTTCGGCCATAAATATCTGTGTGACTATATCTGTTAAGCTACCACCTTCCATATACTCCATGACAATCCAAACATCATTTTTCCAAATATACGACTCAACATGTTGAACCATGTTTTTATGTGATTGATTATCTTTGCCCATTCTAACTTCATCTACAATTAAATCTTTTCTGACCTGGCGTCTGAGATGTATTTGTTTAATTGCAACCGGTACGTCTTCTTCAACTTGCTCTCCGTCACACTTTTTCCTGGCTTTATAAACAGACCCAGATGCTCTATGATAAGGAGATAAGTTTTTATGTAAAAAGGGAGCGTAGTTAATTTTGAAACTTTACCCTTCTCCAACTTTTACCATATCCGTATAAATCAAACAAGGGTCGTATTCTTTGCAAAGCTTCTTTAATTCCACAATGGCTTCAGGTGTAGTCATAGCTTTTTTAGGAACTCTTTGACGGACTTGTGCTACTTCTCTACAAGAAGGTTCGCCTGGTGAATTATCTCTTTCGTCAGGATCATCACTTTTTTTGATTTCGGCATAGACACGCTTAATGAAAGAAGATAGTAATATATCTTGCTGTTTGCAACCTAATCCAGCTACAAATAAAAAATATATATTTAGTTACGTACTATTATTTCTTTATGCATTTGCATTACATATTTCCCAGTCTGGAGCTTTTCCAAGTGTCATTTCGCCCGTATCATTGTTAAAATGAATGTGTGTCTTATGTATAGCATCATATGGCCACGAAATTATCATTGAATCTCTATTTTCAGTGTGCTTCTTTTTATTATTAAAAATCATTTCTAATAGCAAGTGATTAATATCAGAAATAAGCTTTTATATATTTATGCATCACTTACTAATTAGTTTATCGATGACACCACCGACGCTTTTTCTTTTTTGGACAGTTGTGGTGCTATGATTGTAACCCGTAGATATTGTGCCTTCTAATGTGGTTCTTTTTGACGCTTCATTTAGCTGTGATAAGTAAGTGGCAATAGGCTCGTCGCCATTAGCTATTGATTGTATGCCATGAATAGAAGATGAAAAGTGGCTTTCTTGCTGTCTTAATACACTCATTAAAAAAGTTCAAAGTTTTAGAGAGAGAATAAAAAGAAAGAAGGAAAATGGACAGTTTGCATAATTTATATACACACAAATGAAAAAAAAAAAAGGGAAAACATCAGTTCAGATCTGTATTTGTTAATATGTATTATTTTTCTGCTTGTTTTTCTTTTTTTTTTGTCTTAACAATAGTAAATTTATAACCTGGTAGGGAATAGGGTTAAACTACGTAGATAGTAAGAGTGAAGGAGTTTGAGCACATGTTATGCAATTCATGCAGTCTGTAACCTTACAAAAAGTATGACACGATACGTATGACCAAATCATGAAAATAGTACACCATCTATCTTTTTATTGCAGTTCTCGGTATACCTATATATAAATATTCGACCCATTTATAATTCCCAAACTATAATGAATAATAATAAATAAATATAGTGATATAAACCGATGGTTCCAAAATATATAATTCTTGCAATTAAACTCATGTCCACGAGTCAAAGTCCGAATTGAGCGTTTCGATTTCTTGTGTGGGTAGATTTTCATCAGATATAATCAGAGCGAGGAGTACCACATCATAACAACCATCTTGCATCATCGAATAAATCAAAGCGTCCAAACGCATGTATTCCATCATACATATAACACACAATTTTAGTAATATATAGATGCAACACCTCTACAATTGATGCATATAAATCATGCTAATAAAAATGGATGGTTGGCCTCTGTAGTCATAAATGTGGGCCTGGACACCCCCCTTTACATTTTCAGCGTAATTTGTATTTCTAACCGTTTTTTTGCCTTATTTTGGCAAGTTCTTTCCTGGTGAAAAAAAATTCATCATAGTTCACCATATACTGTATGTTTTTTAAAAAAAATAGGACAGAATGTTGAAATCGGCGATTGCTTGGTAACTAGGCCTAGTTTTTATTTGTTTAAAGTGCTCGCTTTTGAGTAATTACTTCGTGCCACATTTTTAAATCACAAATAAACGACCATACAGGGTATCTAAATGTAGCTGGTTTACTATAAAAAGTATAAATATATAATTAAATAGGAAGGCTGGTTAGTTTGGTTATTTGGCTGTTGGCAAAGTATGATCTCACTTTTTCTCAAAAAAGAAATGCCCAACCCAGGCAAAGGTGTAACCTTGAATTAATCCAGTTGCCAATAACTTTGGTCGAGATTTGATAATAGCCATTAAGAATATGATGAGCGAAATTGAAGTTCCTGTGTTAGCGGTGTGAGAACAATAAATATATAAACAAATACGCAATAACGTACCTAAAATGTGAAGTCTTCTATTGATCGTATTACAATGCTCGCCCAAATAAAAAGGATAAAATGCTTCCAATGTTTTAAAACCACCATTGGGTTCAGAACGCTTAGAGTAATTGTGATTTACAATTTTATTGTTTGCCATTGCAACCTACAAGGAAAAGAGAGAGGGCTCAACAGGTACGAGAAATTAAATGTATTTTATAAGGTTTTTTTTTTGTGTTCATCCAATTAAATCATCATCATCCTCTAATAGTAAGCGTTTCTGATTGGCTTAACTTACCGCTAGACATTAAATGAAAAGTTTTTACACTTGACGATCTGATGAATAAGAACCCTTCTATTTTTTTCACCTCATAATACAGCGCGCAATTTACTTATTAGTTTTTTTCTATCCTGCATTTGATCCCGTAAAATCCTGCTTATCGTAGAATTTATTGTCATTTGTTAAATTTTTGTGAGTAACAAAGTTTATTTGTATCAGAGTTGATGTAACGAGATATTGTTCTCATGTCTCTTAAATTGAAGATTTAAACATATTGAAACTATTAAGAGCAATATTGGCTAAGCTGTCTTAATAGATCCTGTAAATGTGGACTGGGTTTAACATGCCGGAGTCAGTGCGCAACACTTGAACAACCGCCAAATTACATAAATTACTATGTACATTGTTAATGTACTTCACACATAATCTCAATGAAAATCAACAGGAACCAACATTTACATGCTGTTGAAGCATCTAACTAAACACAAAATGGCTACATGATAACATTCGAGTTATCAAAGCTTTGATAGTAGTGTAAAATGAAGTAAGATACAGACGTTGCTAGCCGGTTAATTAACGGAGAAAAAACAATTGATACTTATGTCTTTACATAATCGACTTGGAATCTTTCTTATAATGATCATTAAGTTGCTTTTTAAGCAGTTATTAATGGTTTTTTTTTTTGAAAAAATAAAAAAAACCCAACCACAAGTTTAGCAGTCATTTCAAGCCGAGCCAGTCCATAAAATTTGCTCGAAGCAGGACTTCTTTACAATCTGTTTCCCTCCTTGTGGGGGAATATTTCCTTTTTAACCAAATAAAAAACCAACGGTTGAGGGGGATTGTACGGCAGAGAGAGCAACCCACGATCGGACATGTTTCAAGATTTTGATGGTTTTTCCCATCTTGATTAATATTCTTGTCTTCGTGAACAGTTGATTTATTTGATTCTAATAAAAACGAAATAAACATTTAAATGTTATGTACAGTGAAGACATATGATTGGGTGGATATTTACTCAATTGGGGATAAAATACCTTACCAAATTACATGTGAAAATATCCTAGTTCCCACCCTGAAGAGACAAACAAAGATAAAAAAAAAAACTGTAAATCTTTTTTTTTCTTCATTTTATGAAATGTCTGAATCTTTGGACATGTCTACAGCTTCCATGATATCCAATTTATCACAATCGCAGACGAGTGATAGCTCAGACAGTTCCTCCCCACCATCGTTACCGAAATCTATAATTGATTCACCTCCATTAACACGAAAAGAGCCAATTGAGGGAGAGAAGACTCCAGCCATTTTAAAACCTTTGCCCATCATGGATAATACAACGGATAAAGCACCACCGACCTGGGCATTTATTGTGGGACACGCCAGATATTTTGCAAAAACAAGTTTACGCTTCATATTCAAGGATAACAATTTGCCTTTACTTATAAATGTTGTTTACCATCTTATTGCCGCAAGATCGCTTATTTTGAAACCATCTAAGACTGTAGTTCGTTATGTATTCATACCGCCTACATTATCAACATCATCCTCTCCATTAAGATATCAAATCGAACAAACAACAGCTATCGCAACCGACTCTTTTAGATCACTTGGTGTGCTTCACTTAGCATTGGGTGTGGCATCGGCCTTGGCTTTAAAGGACAGACGACAATCAACGGAAAGATCGGCTTTATTAGTATTAACACTTTCAGCGATTGGTCAGACATGGGCTCATTTTGATGCCTATTGGAAACACACAGGCTCACAATATACATACAAGGCTCTGAAGGAAGTTGGGTCTTCTAACATATTTATCACCTTAATTAGTCTTATTGCCTTATCAAAAACTGTAAAAAGAACGGGAAAACTTATTTGAAAAAGAGGAGTTATTTATTACGCTGTGTTGCTTTGATCAATCCTTTGCTTATGTGATAGTACACGATTGTGGAATCTGTAGAATAAATGGCAATTGTGAACTTCCTAAGCAAAGAATTTAATACATCAAATAAAACCCATTTTTATTATAACTTACTCAATTGGAGTATCAATAACTTGACTTGTAGATAACACTTCGAATATGTTTGAAATGCTTCATCAATTAAAGTTAGTAAAATAGATTAAAAATAAATTCATTTGGCATACCGCTTTAACGACAGTTGTTCTGTATCCTGAAATATAGGCAGAATGATCAATTTATGGATGGATGGTGTGGAAAGCTCGGGTTCATTTGCTAAAAATACGCAAATTTCCAATCCATTTACTGGTTTGTATTCAACATTTTTCCACTTTTTAGCAAGCACAAGGTCGGAATAGATTTTTTGGGATAACAAAATGTTGGATGGAGGAAAGTTGACTGATTTTGATTTTATATCATTTAACTGTATGGTTTTAGATGAACAGAAGACATGGTTTAATAGACTTTATTTAGTACCTGTTCTTGAAAATTCATATTAGCAAAAGAGAGAAAAAGTTTAAAAAAAAAATGTACAAGCAAGTCACGGTTTATATTCAAAAAGTTAAAAAAAAAAAAAAGAAAATGTTATAAAAAAATAATACAGGGAAATGATATAATTGAAGAAAAAACGGCGAGAAAGTGTGTGTGTGTGTGTGTGTGTGGGTGTTGAAAAGGGTAAGTCTAGGTGAAAAATGGGAAATGAATAATTGAAAATAAAAATAATAAATTGAGAACAAAATTATGCACGACGCTTATTCTTGTACTTGTCCTTGTTATCGCCACCTTGATCTTTCTTGTTTTTACTTTTTCCAGATTGAGGTGTGAAAGACATTTCCATACCACCCATAGCAGTACGAGACATCTTATGGCCCTCATTCTTACGACGGCTGTCTTGCGTTTCTAATCTTGATCCGAATGATTTCTTAGTATCACTCTTACCAGTCATTCTACCACCAGCTGTGCCCATACGCATCTCAGGCCCACGCTTCTTTTGTCCTCCAGTACGAATAGATGTTGACGTTTGCTTTCTATCACGTACTTCTAATCCTCTACCCTTACGAATCTTTGTAACAATATCGTCTTCACTTTCCGATCCACTGCCCATATCTTCATCCATTGGTGTAGCTTCTTGTACAATCTCTTCTTCAGACTCGTCTTCGTCATCACGATGATTTTTATGCTTGACTGAAGGATGTAACAATTGGAATTCCTTTGATCTTTCATCAACTTGGAAGTCGGGATCTTCAAAGAGATCGGCGAAACGGTTGTCGCCCATAACATCACCCTTCTTAGCACCACTGGATTTCTCGGCCATAAGTTGTTTAGCAAGTGCCTTGTTGACACTAGGCAATTGTTTAACAGCACGGATACGAGAACCACGTTCCTTCTCAATCTTATCCTTGACAGCACGATCACGGTATTCATCATAGGCGAAAGGATTGGCAATCAATCTAGCCTTTTCATACAAACGTAAATCGACAAAGAAACCATGCATATAAGCCTTGAGTACATTGGTACCCATAAGATGTTCCAAACCAAGTGCTGTAAGTTCTTTGCGAGTGATAAATTTGTATTCGTCGTAGATATCGCGGTTGGGGTTTTCTTCCATCTCTTCTGTAAGATTTTCCAAGAAGGATGCCCAGCGAGGGGCAGGGCCCAATTGAGGAATGAAGTAAGAACCCATTTGGATACCTTCATTGGCGGTGAAAATCAAACCGCTATCATCCACTGTTGTCACGTCATTGATATCTGTTTCGGGTTCAATGGATGTGAAATGTTTGCCACTTGCACGATCCCAAATCTTGACAATCTTACAATCTGCAACGATAACCTTATCACCACCAGTTTCTGAATCATTGGCTCCAGGAGAGCCCTTATGGAAATGAATGGTCTTGATAGGGAAACCATATTGATGATCTTTAACAAGAGTAGGAACAGTAGAACGTAAATCGTATAATAATGTATGACCTGTAGTGGTACCTACACCCATAGTAAGACCATCATCACGGAACTTCAATGCAGATACTTCCAAAGCTGTATTATCATCTCTACCAAATTGTGCGGGTACGTCTAATTGAGATAAAAGACCTACACGAGATTTGGATCTAGGATCCCATAATTCCACTGTACCCTTAGCTGTACCCATACCAAACAATTGATGGGCAGGGTTAATCTCAATGCAGTTAACACCTTCTTCGGAATCAGTTTGGATCGAATTCAAGAATCGTCCTTGATCTAAATTCAAACGATAAACTTCGGAACCAGATCCACTAACCATGAGATCACAAGAAGGAAAATGGTAAGCGAGATCTCGGCCAAACTTGGGAATACGAGTACGATAATGAATACCGCCTTGAGAATGAAGTTCGACGGAACGATCGTTTTGTAAAAGTGCTTGTTTAGTCCAGTCATCGGATAAAATCTATTCTAAATTGTAAGCAGCTAATTTAGTATTCTACTCGGCTTAAGAAACCCTACCTCGAAATTAAGAGTCTCGGCATCGGTGTGACGCTCAAACTTCATTGACATGTCAGCAAACTCAAAAACTCTCATTTGAGGTTTGTAAGTACCAGTAGCGACAACAAATTTACCATCTCTTGTTGTTTTGAGACGATTAGAAGCTTCGGGAAACTCAAAATCCTGAATAAGTTCGACTCTTGTACGGAAATCTAGGTGGAAAATTAGCAAAAGTTTAGGAAAAAGTTAATTATATAAGTGTACCGAAATCCTTCTTTAAGGCCTTCTTCTTTTGACGTACGAGCCAATCGGGAATAGATCTTGAACCAAGACCACCTGAAACGGTATATACTTTTACGTTATTGGCAGTGGTAACTTGCAAAACCATATTTATTGAATTATGTTAAAGCAATTTTTTTTTTCCTGGTTCTTCGATGAGTCCTTGTTCTCAACTGAACTTGAATCGAAAAATTCAAAAAAGCCACCCGTCTACACGATTTGCAGTCCCGCATGTCAAAATTGGCTCCCACAAATGGGTATTAAATGATATTGATGCTACTTAATTTCTTTTATAACCTTATTACTTGGCATTTATGTAGGTTATTATCTTGATTGAAGCAAAAATAAGCCAATAAAATTAAATTTAGCTTCTGGCAAAAAGAAGAATCTGATGCTTTTCCCGATTAAATGTCATACAAGTATAAGCTATACAAGTTCGAAGCAAACCTGAAACGAAGGGAAATGTTGTGAACACAGAGAGGGTAACATATTGGAAATGACATTGCAAATCGAAGAGCGTCCCCTAAATATTATCTGTCTTATATTTTTGTTTCTGAAAAACTGCTTTGCTGCTAAAGCTAGCTAGGTGCCCAGTGTCATAATGAAAAGAACAACTTACCGACTCACTATTTGGCAATATGTTACCCTTTTATTACGTGAAACTTTGGCGCGCAGAGTATATTAAAGCATGCCAACCCAATTGGTTCGGGTTATACACCTAAATGAGCTTTCTATTAACAACTCCTATACAACTTGGTATATTCTTCTTGTTTGTCTCCACTTCATCTTCTTCATTTTAACCTGAAATGATCAATTTCGTCATTATACATATTATAGTCGATTGGTATGTCAGGATTCGCTGCTTATAATATTCTGTTATTAAAGATTTCTTACAGTACTAGATTTTATGATTTATAACTCGTTTGTTCGCTTCTTACTAAAGACATTATAGTTGAAAGTTTTTTAGGATTGGTATTTAATATGTAATTTCATCACTTTTTGTTTCACATTATTATTAGCTCAGTTTTAAAGGTTCTGCTGTGAGGCGATTCTGACGGTTATTGAATATGATATTTGTTTAATATCCTCTCAGTATTAGTGGCGGTTAGTGAGAGGATGAAGAAAATACGAGATAGTAATCATGTGGGTGATACTATGTATTACAGTGACGGTATATAAAAATATTTTAAGTAAAACATCGCATATTAATAAAAAAAAAGTGTCTCTACTATAAATCGTTTTAAAAGTTAATTGTATCTACTCAAGCGCTGATAGTAATTCCGTGTAATTAGGAAAGCTACGGCTATTGATATTTATTAGTCCTGAAGATAAAGTAGATCTCGTTACAACAGTCCTCAGCTTGAGTAATAAATGATTGGCCTACATATTGTTTTCCAAATAAAGAAACAATCAGATAACTGACGAATCAAGATTAACTTTTGTATCATTCGTATACATTTAACAACCGAATCACTTGGTAGTACAAATAGGAAGATGTATTTTAATTTTTCTTTTTCGATAAATTTTCAAATTTCTTTTTAATTGTTCTCATTTAAAAATGCTGGTATCAAAAGGTAATAATAAAAAAAAAAAAAAAAAAAAAAAAGTTAAGCTAGCATTTATACTGACTATACACTTATTCATAGCTATCAGTCTTTTCCAGACTTTCTTCTCAGCAGCTATTGTTGCCTCACCAAATATTACTTATAATGTTGTATCATTAGTTCCTAGTAACACAACTGTTGGTGTCATTGTAGATAACCAAATCTACCCTTTAACGACAATTAGTGAGGACTCACATTTACTGCACTCGGGTGAAGCCCCTGCATCTACATCTTATCAATATGTACTGCTTCTTAAGGACGATAATTCAATTATCGAAACCGAAAATTTTACCCGTAAGGGCTCCAAAGAAAACACATTGAATGAATACTACGGCAGGTCATGGAACTCCCGCAAAATTGATAAGATACCTGCTATTCTTCCACCTCTTCCAATTGTTAACCGCCTCAAAACCGATCTTCATATCGCTGGCGAGATCCCTACCATTCACTTTATTGGTAATCAAACAGAAATTGACTATATGCATGCCAATCAACGAACCGATATCGACGTTCATCTGAAAATGACCTACATCAGGTAATACATACCATTCGTCACATGGAAACCCAAAATACTTACCTTTTAAATCCGTATAGTCCTAATGTTGTAAAGAGCTTTCACAATATTACAATCGGAATCTCCGGACATAGCACACGTTCTCTTTCTAAATTATCCTACAAATTGAATATCCCAAAAGGTGAAAATCTTTTCAAATACCGTCGATTCAAGCTGCGATCCTTGGCTACCGATGCATCCTACATCAGAGACGAACTAGCTTATGGTATTGCCGAATCCGTTGGTATTCCTGCAACCGGTTACAGCTTTGCTCGTCTTTACATTAACGACCAACCAATCGGTCTTTTTGGTCTAGCTGAGATGCTCAAAAATCCCTGGATCAGAAATGAATTTGCAAATGGATCAAAGAAGTTTAAACAAGGTGCATTATATGTTGCAGATTTATCTGGTGGTCGAGAGATTAAGCACCTTGATGGGCCTGGAGGACCTGGCGGACCTGGAGGACCCGGCGGACCGGGTGGTAACGGTAATGAAGGAGGACCTGGTGGCGGAGGAGGAGGACCTGGTAGACCTGGTAACTGTATTTCTGATTTATCGTATCTCGGAGACGATGTTTCTCGTTACAGTGCTGGTCAATATTCACTCAGAGAAAACCCTTCCAAGGGCCAAGCCAACTACACCCGTATCATGGACATGATTCAATTTATTCATGACCAACCCGCCTCTGGTGTTGACGATTCTGTTGTCCCTCTTTGGAAAGAAAAAATGGATACCGACAGTTTCCTTCGTGGTTTAGCTCATGAAGTTGTTATTTCGAATGCTGATGGTTATTTTACCATGGCCAACAATTATGTCTTGTATGATGACTTGAAGCACAAGCGTATTTTCTTCACAGGACAAGATTTTGATTTATCTTTGGGTCATACGATATTTAATCATACTTTGATGAATGGTGGTAACTACACCGAATTTCCCTTCTTTATGACTCGCCCCTTGATGCCCAAGATGCTTCAGGTACCCCAATTTAAGAAAGAGTTTGAGGCGTTGATTGTAAAAATGACAAAAGATCTTGTCAATCTTGATGTATTGGGAAATCGTATTGATCAACTTGCTGATATGCTCATTGAAGATGTTGCCTGGGATAAGACTTGCGCTCGTATGGGTAAAGAGATCAGAAGAGGACCTAAATTGATCAAAGCACCTGCCAACGCAACCAATACTGATGAATCCGATAAGACAGTTGGTGCTGCTTCCTTTATAAATGAAATGGACTTTTTACTTGCAGTGAATGGCCCAACAAATGTTAACAGTAACTTGGGTGTGAAGGAGTGGTTTGCTCTTCGTAGTGCTAATATTTTAGACTTTTTCAACCAGTAATCTGTCTCATAAATAATATCTATACCTCGTCGATATCGATACATAAAACAGACGATCCATAATTTTGCCTCCCCCCTCCCCTTTTTTTTTATTTTTTATTTTTTTACCAATGATGCGCTATTTACCATATTCCGCAGATTTCGTTTTTGTAACAATTTACCATATTTAGACATATAGCGGATGTCAATATCATCATAGCCCACATGTTTGAGGTTAAATTGCCCTTACTTAAAAATGTTGATTTGAAATCAATTTGACCTTCTTCTAGGAAAGGAATTCACCAGTTTTTACACATAGCTTCACCAGTTTCTGGTTAAATCAAGTTATAAGCGTCCCTTGTTTAATGCATCTTACTCTGAAAGGCGTGCCCCTGTGTCTTTCAGTTGACTTTTTATAGCTCCAACTTTCAAAACCTCCCAAAATTGCTTAATAGAGTTGAGATCAAGAATGTTTACAGTTATTAGACCGGAAAACCAATTCATCACTCATTACATTATGGTGTAAAATAAAAGTGGAATCTCTGTACCTCCAGAGAACGGTAAAATTTTACATACAACAAAAGTTACAGAGATCAGCTATATGCTTAATCCGTGGCAATTTTTTTTTTTTTTAGGAGATCATATACATGGTGGCCCTGAACAAAAAAAAAAGTACAGCACTCACACCTTTTCAAAAAGCCCCAATCACCTGCGCAGACATATGGCACGTTCCTGTTATCCTTACTCGATAGAAACCGAAGTGTGTTACAGACACGAAACTCAAATACTATTACCAACAGTTGGTTACATTACAAGTGACCGTGACCCAAACACACGATATCCTCGTCATTTGATTGCTCTCGTTGCATTAAAACTTGGCATATGTACTTTAGACTGAAAGCGTGTACCGCGTTAAAGTTTTATCCATTAACATTTAAGCGAGATTGATCTATGGTGTATAGGCATGCATTAATACGATCGCTTATTTTATTGACAACTGCGAGGCTTAAATGTGTCAACCCTTTTTTTTTTTTTTTTTTTTTTTTTTTTTTTTTTTTTTTTTTTTTTTTTTTTTTTTTTTTTTTTTTTTTTGCTTCATGCAGCTCAACTACAAAAAAAGAAACTTTTGATCACACTCGCATTACAAACCAGCCCAAAATCACTTGGCAAAGCATTTTCCTATAGAGTAATTTGGAGTGTACGTTACTATGTACATTTTTTCCGCCTAATTAAATGTTAACTTGTCAACAAGTGTTAATAGCACAACAAGTGTATTAACATAGAATACTTTAAATTTTGATTTTGATTTCTCATTTTGGGATCAAGTTCTAATACTACTTCAGGTGGATCAGCTAATAAGATATCGTACATGTGTCAAAATGGGTACACAGCTCAGTTTTGTTTTTCTGCGAGTTACACAATAGCGTTAAAAAGTGGGCTATGAAAGATATTACAGTTACTTTTACGTTGAAATACAGAGACACATAACAGTATCTAACCGTAACAAAGAAACTTTCTATGAGTGTAATGTCACCAAAGTTGAATTCGCATCTATATATGAATTGCAGGTATGAAAGTCAGGTTGACAGTTTGCGTCCCAAACCCGAGATATCAAAACTCAGCAGTTGTTGTTTTGTTGAGAACGATGTTTAGTTTTATCTTTTGTAAGTCCAATTATATCTTCAATCGGCACAAAGCTACCGTCTATGAAAATTGTCTGTTCATACTTAGTGCTTTATATCGTGTTTAGTATACTATTGTCCAGACCTTTGTTATTGACAAGAGTCTGCTACTCCGCCATCTGTATTTCCCAGATAATAATAAAAAAAAAACGAAAAAAAGCCAAGCCAAACTACATCATCGTTATGTATAGTCTAGAGAAATCCGACTCAGTGGGTTCTATGAGTAGGTAGTACATTTTAACTTGGCACATTCGGAGTCGAAAACAACTCATTGGAAGGACGAATCACTGTTCATACCGATATTAAAATAATTAACTGCCGTGGAATTGTGAACAATTAAACATTTAGGATGCATATGAGTGTATATATATAAAGACCATAGTTTCTTCTTGATATCGTAGTAACTGATATTCTTTCAAATGCTGACATTATCTGCTGGTAAAAAAAAAAAAAAAAAAAAAAAAATCGGTAAAACATTGAGTCAATTTACTAACACGGTTTATTAGCCATTTGTATTCTTCCTGCTGTCTTTATGACATCAGTGATAGCCTCATCCAACATCACCTACAATGTGATCTCTTTGGTCCCTAATAACACCACAGTGGGTGTTATTATTGATAGCCAGGTATACCCTTTAAGTACCGTCAGCGACGACTCTGCTCTACTTCATATCGGTCAAGCTCCCGCGGCTGATACCTACAAGTATGCTTTACTTTTCAAGGAAAACACCACCATCATTGAAACCGAAAGCTTCGCTCGTAATGGTACCAATGAAGACACATTAAACGAATACTATGGCAGATCTTGGAACTCTTGGGCGTTGGATAAAATTCCTACAATACTTCCACCTCTTCCTATTATTGATCGTATCGAATCTAAACTTCATATCGACGGTGAAATTCCTACTATCCATTTAACCGGAAACCAAACAGCTATTGATTATATGCATGCCAATCAAGAAAGTAAAGATATTGATATCTACTTAAATATGACGTATATAAGGTAAAAAAAAAAAAGAGACTCATAAATGTGTATGAAATTATAAAAAAAAAAGAAGTACTAACAAAAATAACCCATCTTTTTAGCCCAAACGCTGTGAAAAGCTATCAAAACATTTCAGTGGCTATTTCGGGGCATAGTACAAGATCTTATGCAAAGTTGTCTTACAAGCTAAAACTTCAAAAGGACGACGACCTGTACCACTACCGTCAATTGAAACTGAGATCAATGGCTACCGATTCCTCCTACATGCGAGAAGAGCTGGCATACGACATTGCTGAGTCTATCGGTATCCCTTCATCAAGATATAGTTATGCGCGTCTTTACATAAACGACCAACCACTTGGACTTTTCGGATTTTCAGAAAATCTCAAGAATCCATGGATCAAGAATGAGTTTGCAGCTGGGTCCAAGAAATACGTACGAGGCACTTTATTTGTTACAGATGTTTCAGGAGGTCAATCAACGGGTGGTGGTCAAGTCATGGGCAATCAAACTACCAACACAATGGATCATCAAGCTACTGGTGCAATGGGAAATCAAACAAATGGTGGCTCTCCTCCACAAAATCAAACTGATGGTGGGATGGGCGGTGGCGGCGGTGGGGGAGGAGATTTAGTTAGCAGTGCAAGTACTTCTGATTTATCTTATCTTGGGGACAATGTTACCTTATATAGCGCCGGTCAGTATTCTCTTAAAGAAGACCCTTCAACAGGAACAGCCAACTACACACGTATCATGGACTTGACTAAATTTATCTCGGAACAATCCAACACCACATCAGACGACTCTGCTATTTCTCTCTGGCAAGAAAAGATGGATACAGATAGTTTTCTTCGCGGCCTGGCTCTTGAGATTGTCATCTCCAACTCAGATGCATACTTCACGATGGCTAATAACTATATTTTGTACGACGACTTAGAAAATGAACGCTTGTTATTCAGTGGCCAAGATTTTGATTTATCCATGGGTCATACCATGTACAACGTCACATTGATGAATGGAGCAAACTACACAGAGTACCCCGGATTCTCTACCCGTCCTTTGATGACAAGAATGCTTCAAGTACCACAATTCAAGCAAGATTTTGAAAATTTACTTGTGAATATCACAAAAGAGCTTGTCAATCTTGAAATCTTGGAAACACGTATTGATCAGATTGCCGCTATGATTACAGAAGATGTTGCTTGGGACAAGTCGTGTGCTCGTGTCGGTTCTTCCTCCTCCTCGGGTGGTGGAGTAAGCAGTGCGGATTCAAACACTACCTCGACCGATATTGACTTTGTAAGTGCTGTCAATGGGCCTACTAATGTTTCAAATAACTTGGGCATAAAGGAATGGTTGAGCCTTCGTAGTACCAACTTGTTGTCCTATTTTAACCAGACAATGTAATTTATAACAATAACCCCAAGATACTGTATACCTGAAATAAAATACCGCAGAGAAAATGTTTATAACAAAGTATAATTCTTCATTCCTTACAATTGTACCTGTTTAATACGAGCAATTTTTTTATTATTTTTAAAATGGGAGTATTTCTTTTATTATTCAAAGACGTATCAATATATATATAAATAAAAAAAATGTAGGAGGATAGTGTGAGATAAATTAAATGTCAATTTCTATAATGGTATTTTGGGTTCAACCTCTCTCTTTTCGATCTCTCTTTTTTTTTTTAAGAGAACTCTTTGGCTTGAACTTGAATAGGTGTTGAAAGCTTGAAAGGATGAGCCTCGGTATTGAATACATACTCATCCAGTGAGATGTAGCTTGGGTCGGTAAACATCAAGTACAGGTATTTCAAAGTTTCAGCAAAGAAATAACTAAAATGTGTGTGTGTGTGGAGGGGAAGAGTTAAATAAATATAGTAAATCGAAAATGTTACGTTTTAGTTTATATCCAAACCTTTCTTCAAAATTTAATGGCTGGACATCTTCCTGATTGGTCACATCAGCAATACGAGTATAACCTGAAGTTGTTTTACAATACTTTTCAATCGCTTCAAATATCTTCCAAGCCTTGTCCTACATTTCTCATTCGTGTCAGTTGTATTATAAATATTACAGACATTTATAGTTTACCTGATATGTTTTGTCACCGGTAATACGATAGAAATAGAATAAACTTTCGATTGTTTCTATTTTTTTTTTTTTTTTGCGGGGAAAAAGACATAAAATTAGTACTTGATGATATCCTGACAATTTTCATGTACCTGGTCTTAAATCATATCCAGTATCCTGCGATAGGAATCCAGCCTCACTCATTGTAAGCTGCATTTTTTCAGAATAAAATGAGATATTTTGTGATTTATCTATCCAGCTCCATGTCTCTGGAGCCAATCCAGTTGGTGTATCCCAGACATCATAACAAGAGTTCATCAATTCAAGCGCAAAGGCCTCCACTTTCTTATTCTGTAAATAACGACCACCAAGCAGCAAGTTACCAGGCATAAAGCAGACTAATTCACCTGACTGCAACAACTTGTAATGCTCTTCAAATTCAGCAAGGTATACTTTACCTCCGTGCGTCTCTGAACGTAGGTAACGGTGCATACTACCCACAGCGGTTTTCCACATATCCAATTGAAGTTCTTCTTTGCCTTCCATCAGAATATGAGTCTTTAAAAGGTACTCATAGTAACTATCTGAGCCTCCGGAGATGGTGATGTAGGTATTTTCAGGCATGAAAGGGTCCAAATTCCAAATCATGGGGTACAAGCCAGGGATTCTGGAAGGAACCTTGGAGATTTTTTCAAGGATACTATTGCCTACATTTTCATACTTTGGGTCGCCAGTAAGTTGGGATAAACGTACAAGTTCCAATTGAAGCGAGCCAAATTCAGCCAAAACAATCTCTTCTCCTCCCACAGGCTCACCACTGTAAAATGATATATATATATATATATGAAAAGAAAAGAAGACGCGTTAATTTTGATTTTTCTCTCTTTGGGTTCTTATAAGATCTACTTGCAGTTCAACATCGACGTAGGCAGACGGGATACCGTTACTTGTTCTGAATGCGGGCATAATGACATTCTCAGCCAATTCTTTTGCCTTATTTAACAAGATTTTATCACCTTTCAAATCATAAGCAGATAAAAGTCCACCTAAATAACGAATATTTGTTTCGAATGTTTTTGAAGGCTCCAGACTCTGCTTCCAATCAACACTTTTGATATGATCAAGGGCACGCAGGTAATCGTCCTCTAGACCCATAATAATCATAGTATCAAGCGCGTCAAAAATAGAAGCTACAAATATTGATCATTCCTTGTTAAATTGAATTATACTCATGCATGAAAAAAAAAAAAAAACATTTACCTCCCCATCCATTTCTATGAGAAAAATGAAATGATTAAAAAAAAAGATTGCAAGAAATTTGGATTGTTAAACTATTACCTGGAATCCGTCGTACCATTGGTAATGGGTCGTAACTCGTCATGACCATAGGCGAACGTTGAATAACCTTTCCATGCATGCTTGAAGGCTCCCTTAATTATATCAGCTCGGTAATCTTCATTGACAAGGTTCTCTTCTAAAGCGAAAACGGACAAGGAAATGGATGCAACGCAAGTTAAACCTAGAGTAATTTTCTTCAGAAACATTCTTAAACTATTAGTGAAGCGAAAATGAATTAATCGGAATCTTTTTTTTTTTTTTTTTTGTTCGTTTTCCCACCCCTCTTTTATAGTTATTAGAGATATGTTTGTCCTCAGTTATGTTGCTCTTTAAGTTCTGCGGGATTCCGAAGTACTTGGTAGTTTTTGCAATAAGGTAAAAAAAAAAAATTAATACTCATTTATTAATATACAAGAAATATGTGCCTTTTATTATTATTATTATTATATTATATATTATAATGGATCACCCCATTGATTTTTTCTCGAAGTGCCTCTTTGCATGTCTTCCTCTCTTGTACGTGGTAGTTCCTCTACATTATTATAACTAAACTCTGCATTTTCACGAAGTCGACTAGCTCTAGCAGCCTTTGCTTTGGCAATTTCTTCTTCATCCTCAGGGTTCTTTTGGGCTTGCATACGGATCTTTGACCATGTATTATTGGGTAAACTCTCAGCTCGAATCTTATCCCAGGCACTCTGTTGCTGTTGTTGCTTCAAGTGACGTGTCGTTGCTGTTGCCTCTTGACGAGAGAGTGGGTCTGTCTCATCCGTCATATCAAGCTCACCAGTATGACTTAAACTTCTCTTATTATTCCAGGCTATTTTTGAAATATTTAATTACATATTCTGCAATGCTAAATATAACTCTCTCTCTCTCTCTCTCTCTCTTTTCCCTTACCGCTCTTGCCACCTCCTTGTTGATTTTCAGCGTGATCAGGGAAGAATTGATCTTGTGGACTTTGTGCTTCATGAAGCTCTTGAGGTGTCATTTGGTGAGGACTAATAGTAGGAGGTGCTCCTCCTCCTCCACCAGATTGTCTTCCTTTCATTGCTTCTATTCTATTCACCTTTTTTTATTAAATTGTTTCATTCCCTCCTCTGTTGATCGATTTTCTACTTACTGAACTTCTCTCACTACACCGATAAGACGCTTAGGATCCGGTAAACTCTGGATGGTTTTTACACCTGCCAAAGCGCCTGATATCACGCCCATTTGTGTGCCCATGAGAAACCCACCACCTGTTAAGGCAAGTAACTGAATTGGGTTGAATTTCTTCTTTTTACCTTTTTTTTTAAAAAAAAAAAAAAAAAAACTCAATGTCAGCATGTCTCACCGATACATTCTCTCTACATACCCAAGAAAAATGCAGTTGTGGCACCAACTAAACCACCAGTATAAGCTACGCAAAATGTTTTAGAATTAATGTATAACTGGGTCCCATTGTGACTTTACTGTGAGTTTGAAGTTGTTCTCTAGCCGTATCCACGGCTTTTAATTCTTGTTCGCTGAGGTTTTGCTCCTTTACTTTTTCACGTACTCGTGCATAAACACTATCGTTAATGGCTGCCATGGTGAATGTTTTTTTTTTTATTATAAAAAAAAAAAAAAGAGAGAGAGAGAGAAATAAATTATTTCATTTATGCCCTAGCTGTAACTGTGACGTTTTTACACGCACCACCTATCATTAAATATCCGCCCAGTCTGAACTCTCCTTTGTTCGAATGATTTTTACTACGTTTCACACTTGTTCATTTTATTTTGACAGCCAATGCAGTGTGATATGCGAATGAATGAAGGTGTGTGTGTATGTGTGGGGAAGAATTCTTTGAGCGTACAACATTTTTTTTTTTTTTTTACTCGAGTATGTTGTCGTGTAACAATCTCATGCAGACCCCTTCTAGGGTCCCACACAACATGGAAGAACACAATACTTTATAAAAGCAGAGACTTCATCAAAAATTTAAGGCCTAATTTATCGAGAAGCTAAATGCGTTCATTTCTTGATTGACACTTCATTACACCAGTGTTGTTTGTTGTACCCAATTTAAAAAGGCGCTTTAGACCAACTCACAAGAACCCTAACCCAATATTTTACAAGTCATAGATTAAACAGTCCTTGTTTATCAGTTTCCATCCTTTTATAAGAGTTTGAAACTGTTTCTTTCCCTCTTCTTTTTTTTTTTTTTCGTCGGGGGAGGCGCATATAAAGAAATCTCCAAGGTGTATGTACACTATCGCGCTAACGGGAATCAAGAATTGATTTCAGTGCGAACTGTAGTCTCTTTATAAAGATAGTGGGTGGTCTCTCATAGATGTATTTTTTTTTTTTTTTATTCCGTCTGATAAAATTAGCCATCCAGTCATAGCAGCCTACAAACCGTTCATCTTCTCTCAACTATAGCCGATAGTTGAGGGAGGGAACCCATTTATACTTTTTACGAATATGATTCATCAGTACAAAAATAATAATAACAACAGTGGAACCTCTGTTTGTATTTCAGGCCGTCATACTCACAATCATACTTTCTCAGGGTTGTTAACGTACCTTACATCATGTTGCTCATTGGTATACGGGTGACCTATTCCTGAAAAAAATTCCTGTACGGATAAAAGTACTTGGAAAGAAAGTCTTACATGTGACAAAAAAGCATAAGAAATAAATGTTTGTTAGCTTTTTACTACGTATATCAACCGACAATTACTTTGATGGAGGGTATCGCGCAGTACCTAAGTACTAATGTCAGACACTTTGTTTTCTACAACTGTGAAAAAAAAAAAATAGTTATTTAAAAGTCGCGAGTGGTTTTATGTCCCTTTTTTTTTTTCTGACACAATTTGGGTCCATCTTTGGGTCAACTGGCATATGAAGCATGCAAAGCTTTGCAATTTTTTTTTAAAAAAACATTGTTTGTCATCAACTGACAATAAAGTTCTTTGTAGCAGACTAAATTTAATAGATCCCATTTGCATTGACTTGCAACCATTGCTGGTGCATAAAAGTTTTTTTTTTTTTTTTTTTTTTTTTTTTTTATAGTTGTGAACAATACATGTATACTATTACCCGCTTTCGCATAAACGTAATTAAATAAACACATTTTGATCCAAGACTGCCAAATAATACACAGCCTGATTAGAACGTACACAAAAAAAAAAAAAAAATTAGTGTGACATTTATATTTAAGAGAAAAAGAATGCCTTGTATTGTTGATAAAACGGTTCATTACTAAAAAAGGAAAGTCAAAGCTCATTCTCTTTTTCTTTTTGTAAGCCCTGATTAGGCGATTTTGTATAGAATAGATAGTTTCACTAAAAGAAAAAATCTTGACAAATCGTAGAGCTTTAAAGCAATTATACCACCTTCCCTTGAGCCATGGCTGAAAAAAAAAAAAGAAAAAAAGAAAGAAAGATATCACTCCTGTTATGGAAAAAACAGGGCCTGTCAACCCTAAATAAGAGAGTATATACATGCATATCCCAAAAAAAAAAAAAAAACGTGAGATAGGTTCATTGAGCAACGTTTTTTATAATCTCTTCAGGTAATCATTTTATCTTTTATCTATAGTTTCAATTGTTTATTTTGTCACTAGAATTAACATCCATTGTGTGTGTTTTTGAAAAAAAGATGCATCACTTTTTTTTTATTTCACGTCTTTTGTGACTCAATTAGACATTGATGTGAATGAAAGCAGGGTTTCATGACCGACATGAGTTATTTGTCCTCGCGATAGACGACCGTATTGATAAAAAAAAAATTAGTGGACAGGTACACAAGGTAACCATGGAGATCGCCCCTGAGGAGGACACGAAGAGAGAGAGAGAGATATTTATGCAGTAAAAACGCAAACAACCAAAGGCCAAGTTGATCTTGTGTGACCACGTGTCATCATGTCTCTCTCTTTTTTTTTTTTTTTTTTTTGAAAATAACAAAAAGCATGTTCTCTTTTAATCATTCAATGAAAAGAAAGCGTGATTCAACAACCGACAATTTTTAATTTTTGCAAGAGTTTGTTACTTTTTAAAAAGAAGAAACGAGGTAAGCTACCTTATGTTTATAGCGGGGAATCATCTAAAAGTGTGACAAAACCAACTGATGACGCTGTTTGGTTGGGTCATCCATACAAAGTTGGGATTTTTTTTTATTTTTTATTATTATTCTCTCCTCCCACCCCCCTTTTTTTTTGTTTTTTTTTATAATATATATAAAATAGATGACGAGTTTAGAAGGAACGAGTCATGTTGGGACACCAGATGGTAAAAAGAAGGAGAAGCAGTCAACGCCACCTTTACAACATGTACCTACTTCACCTTCTTATCCACCTTATTATATCGATAGCAATGGATACGAAGTGACGGGTGAATCGTCAGTTAATTACGCCTATGTATATCCTTTAAGCCCTCAATTTTCTGTTCAGTATTATCCAGACTATTCCAACGGTTATCAAAGCTATCCTGGCTCACCTGCATTACACCCTCAATCACCACCTATTAATCCCACCAGTCCACCTTTCAGCCCCAGTTTTGGATACCAACAAGGCATCGCTTTATCTCCTCCTACTCATGCATACATGCTTCCTCATTCACAGCCTTTTCCTCCTCTTCATATCTCCTCTCCTGTCTTGACCGGTACATCATCTATACCCGGTTCTCCTCCTCATCAATATCTTCCCGGTCCTTATATTATCACTACAGACCATAGAAATAAGAGACATCATCAGCAACAACAACAACAACAACATACTCAGCAAGAAATTCATCATCAACAACAATTACAATTACAACAACAACTCGAACTCGAATTAAACTCATTTCACACTCATAATATCTATGTGCGCGGCTTATCCACTTCCACTACTGATGAATCATTTTTGGAAATGTGCCAAGTGTAAAGAAAGAGCTTTTTTTTTTTTATTATATGTACATATATATATCTTTTTCTTTTTTTCACTAACTCTATTTTAATTAATTAGTTACGGTAGTGTTGCTTCATCAAAAGCCATTATCGACCAAAAGTCGGGTGAGTGCAAAGGCTATGGTTTTGCAATGTTTGACAATGAACAAGAATCCGAAGATGCCATTGACGGTTTAAATAAAGCTGGTCTTCAAGCTTCCTTTGCAAGAGTCGGACAAGTAGGTGTAAATTACACGCTTCTCTCTCTCTCTCTCTTATGTTATCACAGGCTGATTTTTTTTTTTTTTTTTTTTTTTTTTTTTTTGCGTCTAGGAATCGTTCAGTTCTCGTTTGAGACATCTTCAGGATGAGACATCTACCAATATCTATATTTCTAATTTACCTTTGGATACCTCTGAACAGGTAAGCAATAATAACAAAATATCACAACCATACGTTGGGAGCTTAACCTATCTCTTTTTTTTTTTTTTTTTGCCGTATATAGAAACTAGAAGAGTTATTCCATCCATACCAAACAATCTCCAACCGAATTTTACGTGATCCACAATCCGGTATGAGTCGCGGTGTCGGGTTTGCACGGTAAGAGAGAAATAATGATAACAAAAAAAAAAAAGCAAGAAGTAGAGAATACTAATGTTGGAAAAATAAAAGATTGACAGATCGTGAGGCAGCTTCAGCCATCATTGACCGATTTAATGGACATAGCATTGAAGGCTCGTCTGCACCTTTACAAGTACGTTTTGCTGATTCACCTGCGCAAAAGAAATTAAAGAATCAAACTGCTCGTAAAAGAATGATTCGACCTACACGGGATTTTCAACCGATGCCTAGTTTCTCTGTGAGACCCATGATGCCGATCACGCCAGAGACCATGTTGGGTATTGCCCCTTCGTCTCATTATTATCCAGACCCAAGTATGCTTCAATACCATCATCAAGTCGTACAGCATCCAGTACCAGTAACAGCACCGGTACCGTCTTCCACCATGGTGAATGAAGGATTAGTACAAGACATGGAGAAAAAGATGACGCTTGCTGAATCGTGATTTAATTAAAAAAAAAAAAAGAAAAATAAAAGAGAAAAAAACAATACAAAAAAAAAAAATACATTTCTATGTTTACTCTGAAGCCAGCGTATTTTTATATTTGAGAGGCGCATTGGCATCATCAAAATCTTCTTTTGCCCAAAACGGAAGTTCAGTCTCGTACTCCCAATCTTTTGTCTTGTATCGCCAAGCGTGTAAATAAATACATAATTGATCATAGTTTTTCCCCAAGATCAAGGAACAACTGCACTCGGAGCATTTGGTATCATCCTCCACATCGTCAAATTTCATCGTAGGCGGTTCAGGCTCATCCCAATCTTCCATGGGTGAATACTCAAACAATTTATCCACCAATAATCTCGCATCTTTTTCCTCCATTCTTTCACCAGGTCGAATAAAGGGCGACCAAGACGTGCCATGTCCATACAACGGATCATTGGAAATAGGATACCCCAGGTACCGCAAATGCACTCGAATCTGATGTGTTCTTCCCGTCATGGGTTTACAACGCACCGTACTCGTCTTGCCATTATAACTCAATCGCTCGAATTTCGTCACAGACGACTTGCCATCCTCATGCACGTAATTGACAGACATTTTATGCGAGATGCATTTAATAGGTGCGTCACACACAATCTCCCCACTTTTTTTTTTTTTGAATTTTCAAACGGTCAGTTTTTCTTCTTCTTCTTCAAGAAATGGGGTTTAGCTTACTCTGGGAATCGACCGTCCACTCGACAAATGTATTCCTTTTGGATCTGCCCAGACGACATTTCCCGTTCAATCTTTTGTGCGCGTGAGGAATTTCTTGCAATCAACATTAAACCCGATGTAGGCAAATCCAACCTATTACAAGCTAAGAACCCCTATTGTTATGCCAACTACATACAAAAAAAAAAGGAGGGTGGAATCGAATACTTACGGAATAAGCGAGGAATATTCAGTTCTTTCTTGAGGACATGAATGATGGAATTATGTCGGTATCTTCCCGCAGGATGAACGGGGATACCTCCCGGTTTATCAATCACAAATAAATCCTGATCCTCATGCACAATCTTGATGGCTTGATCGGTGCATGGAGGCTCATGGCGATGAATCTTGTGGCCGATCGTATCTCCATTTTTAATCAGGTACTCTACCGTCACTTGCTTGTCATTCACTGTCAATAAGCCTCTTTCAATCGCATACCGCTACCATAAGGTAGTTAGCACATGTACATATATATTAAAGAGGGAAAAAAAAGGAGGGGAGAGCCCATTACATAATAATCAATACTGCGATCGCGGAATTCAGAGGAAAACACTTCCAGAATGGTTCTACCAAACCAACGGCCCTTGGCAAACGACTTGTATTCAAAGTAATACGGCTTCACTTTTCGCATTTCTAATATTTCATGTTAATTAAGAACATGCATGGTGTGTTTCTTTTTTTTTTTTTTTTTTTTTACCGTCTTCAAAGTAGTAATTGGCCGTATGCATATCGTCGACGTCTCTAAAATCGCCGTCTTTTCTACGACGTAGTCTCTTCTCGGGAGGAATTTCACGTTGTTTGGCAGCAAGATAATGAGGGTTTTCCAACATGTCTGCCATTTTACGTTTCTTGGCTTCTTTATTTGTCAACTTTTTATCAGGGGTCTATGAGGGTTTGTGAGCTTTTTTTTGTGTGTGTGTATGTGATGTCTTTTTCGCATATACCTCAGTGTCTACTAAACGTGCCTTCTGTTCCTCTAAATCCATTGATATAAAAGAGCTGCCAAAAAACAAAAAAAAACAAGAAAACTCAGGTTCAAATATATATAAATTTTTAAAAAAGAAAAAAGAAAAATAGGGATAAGCCACACCAGGTAAATGCATAAATAATAATCATATATTACATTTAAAAAAAAAAAGAAAGACATTTATTACAAGACATGAATGTAAATTTTTTTTTTTTAATGAAGTGCAAAAGTGATTGCATATATATATAAAAAAAAAAGTGAAGTAACGACACGCTTAGAAAACAAGAGCAGCACCCTTGGTCTTCTTGTCACCACCCAACTCGAAGTGCTTACATCTCTTGATGGCGAGTTGCATCTTGTACTTACAGGCTAATAATAATAATAAATAAAAAAAGTTAAAATGAATGAACAAGAATGCTTTCCAAGTGAGTAGGGATATAACTTTACCAGTACACTCGAGACGGAGGACAATCTTCTTGGTAGTCTTGGCCTTCTTGTGGAAGACGGGCTTGGTTTGACCACCATAACCGGCTTGCTTACGGTCATAACGTCTCTTACCTTGAGCGAAGAGAGAAGCCTTACCAGCCTTGTATTGAGTGACCTTGTGGGGTGTGTGCTTTCTGCACTTGGAACCCTTACAGTAGGTGTTACGGGTCTTAGGAATGTTGACCTACCATGTCTTATGTTAATATTTTTTTTTTTCAATCAATCCCATCACATCCATCCGTCCATCCGTCCATCCATCCATCCATCCCCCACACGCTCTTTTTTTTTTTTTTGTATGTGTATAGTTGTTGTTGTGATAGGAATTTCTCTATTTTCATCATGCACAGTCCCTCATCCAAAATAGTTGTATACTTTACCATTGCGAAAGGAGAGAGGGGGTACGAACAGGTTTCCCCTCTCGTGTGCCGGGTATATTTGTTCGCCTTGGGTTGATTTCAATCCCCGATTCGTTTTCATTGGTTGTCTCTTTTTTTTTTTATTTTGTTTTTTTCTTAGGATGCGTGTTTCATCCCGTAACTGCTTTTTTCTTTGTAACAATCACATGATGGGGGATGAATGCTCACTGGGAAAAACTCATCTTATTCATGCAAAAAAAAAAAAAAAAGAGAAAGCCAACAAATAAAGAAGAAATTACTTTATGAAGAAAAAAAAAAAAAGTTTCGCGTTAAGTTGTGAAAAAAGGAAAAGCCACGCGTATCCATTTTACCAACACGAAACTTTTTTTTTTCTTTTTAGGAAAATCTGGTTAGAAGCCCTTTTTTCTTTTCTTTTTTTTTTTTTTTTTTAAAATAGAAGTGTTGTACAAAAGAATAAAGACTTTTCCAAAACTGTGAAAATGCCGAATCTCTATTTTTTTTTTTTTTCTATGGATAATAATAAAAAAAAAAGGGGGGGGGGAGGGAGGAATGACAAAGAAACACAGATTAATTAATAAACGATAATAAAGGGAAGGGTAAATCCGCGACAAATTTTACAATGATTAAAAGGTAAATCCGCGACATTTTGAAAAGTGATAATGAAAGAGTGATAAATCCGCGCGCGCCGCAAAGGTGGGTAAGCCAAAAGGGTTCTTTTTGCTGTTTCCAAACCCCGACCCGCGCACTTGTAAAAAAAAAAAAAGAGAGAGGGCCCTGAGGCGGAAAAAAAAAAGTCAACAGGGTTGGAAAATATTGTGTACAATCACACAATAAATTTCTAAATATGGGTTGTGCACGGCCAAAGTGAACCAAAATACATGTATTCTTTTTTTTTCATTCATTTTGCGAAATTAAAAAAAAAAAAAAAAGTATATATCCCGCCCCCCCACAAATTGGGTTCAACAAAAGATTGATTTGATTGCTTTTACTTGCGCGGACTTAATCCCAAAAAAAAAAGCATGGTAAAAGTGTGCTTGTTTGTAATTTTCTAAATTAGTATAATTTGGTTTTTTGGGTGAGGACCGGACAATCAAAAAAAGTTTAGAGTGGGTTCCAAAGATCGTCCTGACGCTAAGGAATCGATGATATTTGCAGAAATCTTTGTTTTCTATTATTTTGAAACTGTAACACCAAAGAGAATGATGTTATCCGCTTAGCAACAATTAATTGTCATTATTTCTTTCTCCCCCCCCCACGCAACACTTTTACAACCGTCAAATTCACAAAAAAAAAAAAAAAAAATTCATTGTTTCTCGATCGATCGGAATTTTTGCCTGCAAACAGGGTGAAAAAAAATAGAAAGAAGATTACACAAAAAAAATTATTTTAAGGGGTGGGTGAAAAAAAAAAGAAGGGGGGGGGGGTCAAGTCATTTTTAAAGAAAAATATATATATATTTATTATATACAATGGAAAGTAATACATGTTTGAGTTGAGAATAATGTTACCAGTAATTTTATAAACAAAACAAACAATAAAAAAAAAAAGCATGTAAAAGAGAATTAGGAAGACAAGTAAAAGTTATCAGTTTGATTTTGGTAGTAACAGGCTGCTATTATTAAAAATAAAAAGAGAGAGATTAGAAAATCGTATTGTAAACATATATAAAAAAATAAAAAAAGAGGCTTTTTTTTTTTTTATGATTATTACCTTCTGTAGTGTTGTCGCTTGTAGGGACAAAGTAAGGAGAGAGTAACATGGGATTCATCATGTTGTGATAAACCGACATGTTATTTTCATAAAGATCGACATGCTGAGGTGTCATATAAAGCATATTTTGACTTGTGGGGGATGTGGTATAAGTTGTATCAAAATAATTAGGTGGGGATGAAGATGGGTATGAATTCAATGTAGTGTCAAGGACAGGTGTCCATGGTGATGTGGTTGCTGTTGTGGTGGATGATAATAATATGTTGCTTTCTTCTCTTTTCACTGCAAGTGGTGACTTGGTTTGTTTCACCATCGTCATCTTCTTTCGCTTCTTTTCAGGCGTGCATGGTGGCGAAATCTCTTGCTGATTTTGTATATCTACACTGGCCTTTCTCTTCTTATTCTTGTTGGTCTCGTCTTCCTCCATTTGCTTCTTTAACTGTATCGAGTTGGCTTCTGCTTGCTTTCGTAGCTTTTCATTCTCTACGCGCAGCTTTTGGATTTCTGTCATGAATGTCGATTCTCGCTTCAAGCTAGACGAGACTATATATATATATTGAAAAGGGGGAATGTTAGGGCACAATGCATGGTATTATTGTATGATGTATTAAAAAAGGTATTTACCAAACTCGAGTGATTTGGCTACAATCATAGTTTTGCTAGGTCGACGCACCGTGGAGAGCGCAGGTAATGCGTGTGCCAACTGTTGGAATTTAACGTTCAAATGCTCTCGGCGTTGTCGTTCCAGAGCGTTATGAGCAGATCGTCTGTCATTATGAGCTGATGTATCGCTACTATTTTATGACAAACTTTGGGTTAGTTTTATTTCATCGCATCAAAGATAGTGCTTGTATTTTACCTTTCGTCGAGTGTCATGTTGGCTGAAAGAGTCATGCCTATAAAAGATGTATTTAGTCAACTAGTTCCATAATAAAAAAAGAATGCGTTTTATTACCAAAAAACCCATTGTTAGGATTACGTAACGATTGTCCATTGGTGGTAATTCTGAATTTTTCGGAAGGCATAATATTTTCTTTTTTTTTTTTTTTTATTGATTTATTTTAATTTTATTATTTTAATATGGGATAGAAGAAAAGAAAGAAAAAGAAGAAAAAGAAGATGGGGGAGGGAAATGAAACCTTTGCCATGGTATTTATATACTTTTTTTTTTCTGTGGGGGGAGTAGTACATGATAATAAATGATCAGCAACTAAAAAAAAAAAAGTTTTTTTTTTTTATTTTTACGCCCCGGCAAAAGTTTTTTTTATAATCACATCTACATTGGAAACACGGTGTTTCTAAATAAAATTGATACAGCGCAAAAGAAAAACGCCACCTTTTTTTTTTTATAGATGTATGATGTATCTATGATGATGATGATTGTTGTGTACGTTTCCCCCGTCATCATCTCCCATAGATAAAAAAAAAGAAAAGAATAAAAAAAGTGCATGTAGAGTTACTATTTCCAGGCGTGTTTGAATGACAGAAAAGTAGTACATTGCGATACCCATGCATTCATGTTTTAGTAATTTTAAACTTTTTGATTTTTTTTTTTTAAAAAAGGCATAAAAAAAGCATGCCCTTTAATTAATGCACAAAACATGTCCTAATTAGGTTAAAAGTCCAGTGTGCGCGGACACTTTATTATTTTATACAGCAGGTCCAAATCCAAGATCTATTCCCAACATTTGACTCGACCAAAACTGTAACATGTAGTTATCCACATGTCCTACTCCCGATTGCATATCTGATACAGCAGCCTCTTCAGTGTCACTTACGATTGGTGTATTCCCTTCCTCCTCCTCCTCCTCCTCGCCTACTCCTTGACAACGAGGTTCATTACCATTTCTATCCATTTCTTCCTTCTCTTCTTCCTCCTCTTGGAATTCATGATGATCCATATTCATTTCTTTCCGTGCCGCAATAGCTGCCGCTGCATCATTCTCATCATCTTCCGCTTCCAATAACGCTCGTTCATATTCTTCTCCCGTTACCTCTGGTAATTCCTTCCACCACGCATCCGTATTCTTCTTGGTGAAATAATCATCTGTAAAATCGCCTTCTTGAATAATCACATTATCCAGCATACGTTTCTGATTGGCTTTTTTAAAGATATTTTCTTCAATGGTGAACTCGGTCACAAATCGATAAATATGGACATCTCTGGTTTGTCCAATACGATGCGCTCTATCTTGACATTGTTTATCCATCGATGGGTTCCAATCGGAATCATAAAAGATCACCGTATCAGCTCCCGTGAGATTAATACCCAATCCTCCACTACGTGTTGAAAGAATAAAACACAGAATACGTTTATCGTTATTGAAATGTTCCGTCATCATCTGTCGTTGCTCTACTTTGGTAGCTCCATCCAGTCGCAGATAGCGATGTCCATGCATATTGAGAAAGGTCTCCAATACATCCAGTACCCGAGTCATTTGTGTGAAAATCAAAGCACGATGACCTCCGCTAGCTAATTCTCGTAACAGTCTATCTAGCTTTTGCAATTTACCACAATCGTATTGCAAAAGACGTTTATCCGGGAACGCAATCGATAGTCTAGACCGAATAGGATGAAAGATGTCGTTTTCCACATCCATCGCTTCTCTTATGAATTCCGGTACATCCACTTTCCCCCATTTGGAACCATTTGTTCTGCCCGTCGCCACCATGACCACCACTTTAGGTGTAATACAACCCACTTGATTCATCATGGCTAAATTCGCCTCTAAACGTTGCTTGTACGAAAAGACAACGACCCTAGGATGATGGTTCTTCTTTGGTGTTTGCAACATGGAAACAAGATTGGCGTCGTACATGGGTTTTCTTGCACATCGAAAGCCATTTACATAGTGAATCATTTTCCATCTATTCACAGCATGAATGTGCATTTGCATTTCTCGATACTTTGCATATTTCTTGAGGTCATGATAGTCTCGATGAGTGACTCCACGAGATTCTGCCAACGTGATACGTTTCTGATGTCGAGCTATGGTTTTAAGCATCTCGGTTGTAGCCTCTAATCGCATCGTGTCTTGCGCCACTCCCTCACTTTGCACGCGCTGATGCGCTTCATCCAGAAAGACCAAATTTAAAAAGCCCAGATCCACCTTCTTCATCACATCCGGTTGTATGCGTGTTTTCTGTTCGATCTGTTGACCTACATAATACACTTCATCATGCATCCCAAAACTTGTTAAAATCGGTCGTTCCTCAAATAGATCCGGATGATTACACACTTTTCGTAATTGCATGAGACAATTAATGATGCTGAGAAAATTACCACTGGCCAATGTCTCCTTTGTTTTACCACGACCCATGAAATCATCATAGAGGTACCGTTGACGCTTCGAAAGTCGACAATAGACAATATGCTCGTGTTTCTCTGGCATTTGTTTCTCCACGTCTGCTTTTAATCGACGCAAGAGGTAAGGCCGTAAAACCGTATGCAATTTACGAATGGCGGCGCGAGACTCTTCACTCTTTTCTCCTCCATGTCCGTTTTCAATCATACGATCCACAGGGTTGGAGAACCATTCCTGGAACTCCTTGAGGTTTGCAAAGCCAATAGGCATATCTTGCGATACACCGTTCGGCATCAAGAAATACAGTAAAGACCAAAGCTCCATCAGATTATTCTGTAAAGGTGTACCTGTCAACAAGAGCCTTCGCTTTGAATTAAAGTTCAATAACACTTGCCACCTTTGGGATCGAAAGTTCTTGATATGATGCGCTTCATCCAGAATCAGGTATTGCCATTGCTTGCGTCGAAATGCGTTTTGATCTTGCAATACCAGTTGATAGGAGGTGATACACACATGAAAGGCATTTTCCTTGGACCATCCCCATCGTTTCTCTTTACGTTCCTTGGGGGTACCATAATAGGTCATGATCTTAAACCCTGGTAACCATTTCTTGAGCTCCATTTCCCAATTCAAAATGACACTGGTGGGTACCACAATCAAATGAGGTCCCCATACACCCTTTTCACAAGCAAGATACGCTAACAACGCAATCGTTTGGATCGTCTTGCCTAAACCCATCTCATCTGCCAAGATACCATTTAATCCGTTATTATATAAACTAGCCAACCAATCCAACCCTACATGTTGATATTCACGTAATGTACCACGTAACAAGAAAGGTATCCTGGTATGAATTTTACTGTTGTTCATGGCAGGTACCTCGTGTTCGGTGACAGCATCATCGGCGATAGGTGAGGAAGATCCGTAATCCGTGACGGTGCGTTCATCATCCATGTGGGTTGTATCCGTCTTGTATTTCAATAAGAGTTCTTCAACGGATAAATTGGCTTCTTCATTCAAGGCGTTTAATTCAGTATCATCATCTTCACTTTGTCCATCCTCTTCCATCACGACATCCTCATCATCATCGGAAAGCATGGAGAATTCAGCATCGTCTTCCAAGGAGGAAGAGGAAGGAGAGGATGTATGGTCTGATGTCTCGGATTGCATACGTTGATATTTCTTCATTAAATCTTGTACGGATACATTCTGATCTTGTTCGAGCTCTCTCAATTCATCGTCATCGTCGTCATCGTCGTCCTCTTCATCAATGATGTGATCTCTTTCATCCTCTTCTTCATCTGCTGTATGATCCTCTTCGTCGTCGTCCTCTTCATCCGCTGTACGATCCTCTTCATCGTGCTGCCTCAGCTCGTCTTTTCGAACACCCAACATATGCTCTGAATGCTCCAAAATCAATTCCAAATGCCTTCTCCCTTCTTTTGCCTGTTGTTCCTTTTGCACCTCCTTTAACCTCGCTTCACACACACGTTCGACGATCTTCCATTTCTTCTTGACCTGTTGTCCGGTCCATTTAGCCAACTTCTTTAAGCGTTTTTGTTCGTCTCGTTCCATGCGTTCATCACGCGTCTTGATATTCTCCCAATAGCGTTCAACGGCCTTGGCACATTTACGTGCTGCATTTCGTTTGTATTTGGCATGATGTTGGATCAGTTTCGACGATGCCTGCATGTGTCGTATCATCACATCCTTGTGAAAATCTGTCTTGACGGTGGGTTGTTGTGGTCGACGATGGGCCAAAGATTGTAGATGGGTGGAGAACCCACCTCGTTGTTGTAGGTTCCAAAGTCGTTGTCGGATACCGCGTTCCTTTTCGATGAGAGCTTGACGTTGTTGTGGGGTGATATCTTCCCCTCCTTCCTCACCGGCCACAAAGGAATCTAAATAGGCTTGTAACGTGATAAATTGTCGGTTGTGACGACGTAAGCCTGTGCCGGAATGAAGGGTGATGGTGTCAGCTACGGTGGTGCCAGTAGCGGTGGTGGTGGTAGCGTGGGTGGGTATATGCGTAGATTCGTAAATCACGCTAGAGACGAGATCTAAAAGTCCATTGTCAACTCGTGTATGGTGTTTGACGTGTTCCCATAAATCATAATCTTGCATGTACTAATCCATGTGAGTTCATTTTTTTTTTTTATATATATATAGAGTGGTTACTCTCTCTCTTTTTTTTTTTTTTTTACCTTGTTGTAGCGAACATCATTGATAAAAGAAGACGGGTTATAATCCAACATATTTTGAAACATTTCCAAATGATAAAGTTCCTTGATAGAAGCATCGTGACATTGTTTCAAGCTTTCCATTTTCTGTACACGAGACAGGATGGCTTGGTTCCTTGCCTTGTCCAAGACATGACGAGGAGTTGGCATAAGCTTTTCTTTGGCATGGGCTACGAGCTTGGTCTTTTTGGTGGGTTTTTTCTTTCCTTCTTCCATGGAGACCGTACGTTTACGACGTCCACCCTCAATGATGTTGTGTCGACTTAAATCCCCATCGGTGTCGAAAAGAGACACTTGCGTCTTTCGTTTTAATTTTTCTTCAATCATTAACGCTCGTTTTGAGAGTTTAAGTGGGGTCGCGTTTCGATGTTGTTCTTCTGTGCCATCTTTTCCTATATATACACACACACAAAAAAAAGATTAGTTCTCGATCCACACTGTGTGTTTTTATGCAAGCCTCTTTTATTTTCTTTTATTACCAAGATCTTTCATAATATGTATGTATGTGTGAAATGTTGAATGCAAAGGGAAAGTAAAAAAAAAGAAGAAGAAAAAAGCTTTTTTTCTATTTTTTTTTTTTTTTTTTTTTTTTTTTGAATGGTTATTTTTTTAAAACTACGCGTTTTTTTATTATTATTATTATTATTTATTTATAATACAATGTCATCCTCCCGTTGAAAATCAACTTCAAAGTTAGCAAAGTGGAGCCAGTCCGACTGAGGTAAACTGGGAGACAACAGATCAGACGAAGGAAAATCATCCAAAAGTGACAGGTTATCTGAAAACAATAAGGAAGGAGGATCTGCCATCGGTGTCCAACAACATTCCTGAAGAAAGCTTGCTGTTGTCGATGTTGTTGATTCTTGTTGTGTAAATTCGTCTTCCCACTGTGTATTACTTAATACATCATCTTCTTTTTGACCCAACAATTGCATAAAATTAAAATCCTGATCTCTTGCTGCACATAACATGGATAATCTGACATTGCTTTCCCGGGGACAACATCGTGTACATGCAAAGCTAGATTCATCCACGATAGGTCCTACGCATTGCAAATGAAGCCATGTATGACAGGTATTACATTCTATCATCGTACCCTTTTCTAATCCGCTCTCTGAACACACACATTGGATCGTCACAGCTGGACCCTCGATGGGCTGACGGTGGAGGCGTTGTCGTCGGGATTTACATCGTTCGATATGATAGCTGTATCCATTTCGAGTCTTGTACCGTTTATTACAAGGCTCACATACAAATTGTACCACATCATCACCACGATCGCTCTGTTTCGTCATCTTGGGTCGCTTTTTAGACAGTGGCTCCTGTTGCTTATGTTGCTTATGCTGCTGCTGCTGCGGGAGAGGAGGTTTGGAAGGCGAGGTATGGGGCGAGGAAGTTAATAACTCTTGAGGATCGATACGACGACTGAGTAACAAGAGATCATGGCTAGACATGATGGGATGCTGCTGTTGTGTAGGTCGAATAGCTGAAATAGTCTTACCGCCCATGGTAGGACGTTGTGTGGGTAAGGCTCTGTCGTGAGTAATGTCGGTAGTGAATGTCTGTGGTACATGTTTAAAGGTCTTTGGTAAGGTGGGATGCGAGGGAGTTTGAGGATGATCGTAGGCACATGTCACAAACGCATGACGATTACGTCCGTTTTCCTTGGATGGACTATGAACCTTGGAAGGTTGTATTGATTGAAAGTTTCTAGTTATTTGGTTGTCAATGGGAGAGAAAAGTCTTCTACAAAGGTATTAAAAAGGGTGAGGGGGTGAATACATAAACAGCAAACTATTTTTTTCTTTTTTTTTTTTACTTGGTGTGTTTGGTATGGCTCTTTGTTCTCATTTTAAACCCTTTCCCCCCTTTTTATACTAACAAGAAGAAGAAGAGGAAGAAAAAAAAAAAAAAAAAAAAAAAAAAAAAAAAAACTCAGTAGATTCGGATAATCATTTTTTGGCTCTTTTCACACACATAACAGTAGCAAGCAGTGATAAACACTTGTTAAAAATAAAACTGAGGCTACCTCTCCCCTTACATTATTATTTACAATGATTCTCGGGTTGCAAAAAAACCAAGTGATTACACTCTACAAATAATGTCAAAACATATGGATTATTTAAATCAATTGAATGGTACTCTTTACAAGTCATTGCCTTCATTCATGCAATGTAGGGAAACTGCAATTAGCATTAATATAAAGAAATCTAAAAAAAGAAAAGAAAAGAAATGAACTGAGTGTTAAATGGAGGGTAGGTTGTACCACGTTACATGATGGTGCATTATTATTTTATTTTTTTTTTTGAAAGGGAATCATGGAAACTGGGCTTGGCGGAAACAAAAATATATAAATGTGATACAAGTTATTCTACTCCCCCTTTCCGCCCTCCCTCCCCCCATAACATGTGCAAAACTTCAGGCACGTATTCGCCCAACCGTACGAAGGCTCCGAGACATTTTTAATTTAGAACAAGTTTATTTAAATTATGCAATGTGATTATAGAAAAGCCGATACTGTTTTTGTTCTCTGGTCCGTGTACTTCCCATCTCGGGCATCCCTTATTTATATTAAATCTTATTTTTAAATAAATAAAAAAAAATCTATAATTAATAATGGCGAAATCCACTTTCATACACAAAATCGATGTTCAAAATAAATGCTAAAATAGAAAAAGCCTATTCAGTACAACCATGCCTTTTTTTTTATATATATATGTATATAGACTTCTTAAGATTGTCCTAGTAACTCGGGTTTTAAAAAAGACAAGCTGTCATTATCGAGAAAGAACCATCATATAAAAAGCTAAAGATGATAAAATACGTGTTTATTGATTATGTTAATTTTAAGCCTTGAATGTAGATGCCTATATTTACAGCGTAAATAATATAAGTGTCAAAACTTACCACTAATTGTAAATCCAACATGAACGATATGATCGGCACTTGCTGTTATAAACTGGTCAAGCGATCGACCACAAAAATCCTTCATCGTTCTTGGCATATTAAACCGTGTCTCTTGCAACGTTTTAGTCTCATTAGGACCTTCATCGTGTAGACTAATAATCCTAGCTCTGCCAAGTTCCGTTGAGAGATGCTTAAATACCACATCGTAAACATCACCGCTTCCTTGTTCTTGTAGAGTCTTACAATTACTTTACCATTCAGTGGTTGGTAGCAGCTGATTGAAGGTGACAGGATGCCCAGAGTGCTCTACAATGAGTTTAAAAGCGAAGAGTTTGCGGTCTAGCAAATTGTGTTTGGCACCATTTGTAGTAGTGCCGACTAAAACGTTAACAAAAACTTCTTACCTCTCTTTTCACAGCGTAATTGAAGAAGAAGCTTGGTATCTAAGATATATGCCTCGACCTTGTCAGTAGGCTTGTCGGCATCGTGATGTTTGGACTTGATTCAAATACCAGTGTTAAAACTAAAATGGATAATGATTTTCAGCATTAAAAGAAGAATGTCAACTAATTTAGTCTTCTCTTTGTATAAAAATTTCCCTGGTGTTGGTCACTGTTAATATCTTGCCCGTGGATATCTTTGAATTGTAAATAAATACCTCTTGATAGTTATGTAAAGTTACGTTTAATACTACATAATATCATATAAAACAAGTTAATAATAAAAAACAAAAGTATGTACTAACAAATTTCTGACAACAACCCACGCATCACTGATGGGGATATTGATGTATTCAGAACACTTCGACATGACGTCTATTCTGGCTTTTCCTGGACTCAGTTTTTTTTTTTCTTTTTTTTTTTGAATTGTTGTAACGGGATTCTAATAAATAAAACTATCTGGGCACCTTCTTTGACTGTAATCTACTTTCCAACTAACAAGGAAAGTATTACAAAACGTAGAAATTGAGGTGTAAGAGGACTTATATTTTATTTATTTTGAACTTGCTTAATTTATATTTGATTTTCTGAAACCATGTGCAAGTGATTATATTTTGATATGAGGATGGTGTGGCTTAATTGGTAGAGGCTCTTCTGCGCTTTGTTACTGGTTGTTATACCCATTGGATGGGCTGAGTCACACATATCAGTCAATGTCACTTCACCACAGAATGTCATTCTTTAAAAATCTGTGACATTTTATAAAAGTCAAGGACAATCTATGAGAGTCAAGGACAATTTATGAGAGTCAAGGACAATATGTGAAAGCCAAGGACAATTATAAAAGTCATAGAAATTATATAAAAGTCAAGGACAATTGATAAAAGCCAATGACATTCTATACAAGTACTGTTCAGTAATCTTAATTATCAAAAAAGATAATAATAGCTTACTTTTACAATATCTTTGAATTCCCTTTCCAGTAGTCCTGGGAACTCCTCAAAAAAAAAATCCTCTCATTCACTTTCTTTCTTATTTCCTCCACGACATCACTACCAAGTATATCATTTAAATCCGAGTCTACTTCATTAATTTTCAGCAGCATAGTTTTCATATACTTAAATAATAGACAACATTAAATAAAAATAAAAAATATATACATGTAATATCGTATCCTATGTACTTCCTTGTTCTTTAAGACGCCTACATACGACTTGATGTTTCTGTCTAGGCTTATCATTCTTCCTAGTAAATGTCAACTTTGTTTATATTGCCTTAGAAGAAAAGCGATACTGTCATAATATGGATCATTAAAATTCACTTCGCTCACATAATATTCAAAGGTCCATTCACTTGGCGTGATATTGCTGAAAAACAATGCTTTTCTTAGGGACAGCCAATTTTTCCTTAGGGACAGCCAAAGTGCACGTAGTCGCAACGTAAGATCTATGGTTTGGATGTTCTGTAGACATGGGAACAAGGATATACAATCAAAAACAATGTAAAAATTACAAATAAATGTACATCAAACGATTTATACTTATTTTGATAATTCTATTATCACTCTTTCGCCTTTGAGCTCGTTTGAATTAAATCTTACGCAGAAATATTAATGTTAAGTCCTAACGAGAAGCTGAAAGTTAGCTTTAAAATACATATACTAGTTTAAACTATGTTAGTTGTGATAAATGTGTATATATTTCAAGTTATTAAGTTCTATTGACCTCTTGATATCTATTAAAGTATCATAATCCCAACATTACGACTACGTGCACCCCGGCTGTCCCTAAGAAAATTTGGCTATCCCGAAAAAACAATGGTCATTTACGACGGGATCAATTGTTACTTTCTTGTGTAGAAATTCTTGAGAGCACGTCAGTTCGTCTCTTTTAGGGCCCTCGCAAGCACATCGAACTATTTTTTAAAGAACCCGATTAAGGTCTTTATAAATAGTTTGATGTGCTTGCGAGGGCCCTCAGAGTCACATTTACATTGATTTATTATATGACTTGCTTTTAAGATTTTAAAGCAACGCTTATTCTTTAAATTATATACAATACGCTCCATTTTTAAAAACCCTAAAAATAATTCATAACAAATCAACATAGAAATTATATGACTCTTACAGAAATCCGGGCAAGATCAGCAAACCAGTATCATCACACCCATTTCAAATGTGACCCTGCTATTCACAGTCTGCCCTTTTAGTGAGCTCTAAAACCCAAGGACTCAGCCTAGGAAGGGACCATCCTATAGCAAAGACTAGCCGTAGCCATAATATCGCAAAAATGGTAACGTATCTCTTTTCAAAAAAAAAGGAACTAATAAGTTAGTATTTCTTGAAAAAACAAAAGTCATTATAAACTAAACTTTTTACCGTATCAATTACTTTAATTCAAAAAAAAAAGAAGAAGAAGAGAGAAGTATGGATGTTAAGGAAAAAGAAAAGGGAAAAAAAAGTGTGTGAACGAGATTTATTTGTAAGCTGATAAACAAGAGCTTATGTCAGAATAATTTAATTGTTTGTTTCATCATCTATAATTTTTGGGCCTTTACTTAAAATAGAAACACTTGCAGCCCTCCCCACCCCCCTAAGTAAGTCGTAACTGGGTAGTTGTTTATCAGCTTTTTAGTAATAGCATGTACTGATAGTGAAGCATACATTATGAAAAGAACAAAAAATCTATCATCCTAAAAAGTTAAGATGATATGGCAGGTCAATTGACATAAACATTTTTCTTAGACTTATGTATGTCTGAAAAAAAATGCGGAGGTCTAGACATTTCCATAAGTAATACTCAGGCAATAATTTTCTGACTATCTTAACACATACCCGTTTTTAGGTGAAGTTCGTACGTTTATGGTATTCTCTAACTTATTCGTTCAGTAAGTTTGGTATTTATCATCCCGAGTTAAATATTGATCGTGTAAAAAGGCTTTTTTTATGATGCCAAAGGTATAATTATGTAGGCTCATACAAACCGCAAGCTCTTTGCCCCTCTAGACGCTTATGTGGTCACTGAAAAGCGCGTTAAATGTTGGTTACACACACACAGGACAGGTTGTCATCCTATAATTGAATTGAATTAGTTTGGTTTGTTTAAACACGCCCAATAGTTGTTTCTTGGTTTTTGAGTGTTTGTAAAGAAACCAGAAAACTGAACTTTGTGTGCTCAAAGCACGTCATACCCAGAATATGCCTCTGCATCATTTTAAAATCGATTGTTCTGAAACAGTCTTTTTCATAATGTTGCAAATTCTCCCCAGTTTAGAATATCCTTTTAAAAAAAGAGGGGATATGGCGTCAAAATCCGTAAATGAAAATCACCCTTAAGTTGGTTCATAGTAAAATTTGATGAGATTACTCAACTGAAAAACTCATTGAAAGCCACCATTTACCGTACAATGTCTGCGACATTTCAACAATTCATGCTCATTACTGCTTATTTGTGTTTTAATTTTAAGCCAATAAAATCACATTATGTAAAATAAAGGGGGTTGCTAAAAGATGACAGGAAAAAAAAAAAAAAAGGCGCGCCAAATTACAATGGTCGTTGCCAGAGATAGTGTGGGATGACAAACATTTTTGAGTTCACAATCTGTGGTACTTTTATTGTTAACTGTGTATAAGCAATATTGGTCATTACCCTGGAAAAGAATTTAATTTTATAATCGCTTTTGAGGATGAAAATGTATATTAAAAAGATGTGATATCACCCAATTAGGCAATTGAGAGTGTCAAACAGATTGGTTTTTGTGTAAGGGTTTATTTGGTCAATAGGTGTGAACACTAAAAGCTTGTTTGTGATGTATGAACAAATTAATCAATGTACAACCACATGAAAAATTTAGAAGGATTTGGTTACATCATTATTTAGTTGCCATGCAACATACCCACATTACATTACATGGAAGAAAAGAGGTTTTTTTTTATTATTATTAAGAGAGGAGGGGTATAGTGATAAAAGAAAATCGTTTCTTAAAGTATGATGCAAGATTGTTTTTCGGAATCTTCATTTAAATGTACTATTCACACACACACAAAAAAAACATCGGGTTATTTTACAGGGCATATAAATAGTGTGATGAAAATTTACCTGAAGTCGAGACTTTAGCAGCTTGTTCAAAGCATTCTTTTACACCACGATTATGTTTTGCAGAACATTCAAGGTATCGGATCGCATGGATGCTTTTAGCTACTTCCAAGCCCTGAAAAAAAAAAATAACAATAAAAATCAAAAAATGTAACAAAAAAGCAAAATGGAAAGACTCTTTACCTCTTCATACAAAATGGGTCTTATTTTTTTTAATGCGACTTCATCATCTCTTAAATCACATTTAAGAGCCACCAATATTGTCTTTGCTTGTGGACATCCCTCTTGCAATTCTTCGATCCATTTGTTTGGTATATTTTCCAAGGAATCTTTATTATCGATCGAAAAACATACAATAATGACATGTGTATCATTGTAGGATAAAGATCTTAAACGATCAAACTCTTCTTGACCTTTGTAAATAGAGAAAAAGTTGTCAATAAATGCAAAAAAAACTTTATTTTACTTGTTATTTTGCCATATACCTGCTGTATCCCAGATTGATAATTCGATTGTCTTACCGTCAACAATCACATCCTGAATGTAATTCTCGAATACGGTTGGTTCGTAAACCTGAGGAAAATAGCCTCGAGTGAATACGTTCAAAAGAGATGTTTTCCCACAGGCACCATCACCTACAACAACTACTTTTCTTTGAATGGGCTTGCTTAACTTTGTACAAAACACCATGCTAATTAAATAAAAATGTTTAAATAAAAGAGGAGTGAAGAAATTGAGGTTAATTTTGGGGCTCAACTTAATATTCCCAAAATTGAGATTTAAAACTAGCTGATGTTGAACTTTATCGCCTATATTGGATGGACAGAAATTTAATCAAAAGAAGGCGTCTTTTTTAACCACTTTCGGGAGAGTTTCGATGCTGATCTATGCATATTAGTTGTCACAGCTTAGAAAGCATGGGCGTATTATTAAATGATCTAAAATTGTCATGGCTAATATAAATAAGCTGGGTCTCAAAACAATGTTTTTTTTATTGTACAAAAGGTTCGTTCTTCAGGATAATGGTCGCATCATCATTATTAGTGGGGAATTGAATAGCATCGTGATCATGTCTGCACTCCCATAAGCTAAGTTGATACAAGGTAACCACCACCAAAAGGTGAAGTAGTAAAGAGTATACAATGAAAAAGTACCGAGACCATTTATGCGAGAACAAAATACGCGTGAGGTTGAGCGTTAATTTTTCTGCTGGATTCAGTGCATTGTAACGGCGGTTCTCTTCCTTTCGATGGAACTGTGTGAATGGATTCATAGTTTCCTCATATATCTTTCCGTATTTGTCGGATGGATCGTCTGACTTATTGGATTTCTTAAAACTGCGGGTAGATGTTTCCGCTGTATCCATATTTAAGGCAACAGAACGGTTCTATCATACGAAAAAAAAAAGAATTAACAATGTACACATTCAAAAATGATCTAAACAAATTACCACCAAACTAGGATTCTCTTGTTGTTGCTCTTTCCAAACATGAACAAACTTGAGACGCTCAAATAGCTTGAGGTTATCAGCTTTTAGGTTTTGAACCTCTGCTCTAGTATCTTGCAAGGTTGTCTCTAATGAACGAGTACGTTCTTCTAGCTCAGCGTTTCTCTGTCTGAAACGATCTCGTTGGCTCATAACAATGGGTAAAATGCTCTTGTCTTCTTTACCATTTTTATCCATATGAGGTGTCATGGCACCATCAGGAGTACGAGGGCTAGAAATCATGGCACTAAAGTTGGAGGAAGATGAATTTCTACCAAGTGAATCCACAATATTAGACTCCTTTGATTGTTGACCGATACGAAGTAAATCTTCTTCCAGTCGTTGGATCAATGCGATCTTGTCATTGAGTTTGTTTGTTAAATCAACAAGTGATTTTGATTTGGTCTCGTAATTCTTTTGAAGATCTGCAAAAGATACTTTGATCTGGGTATATTCATTTTCGAGCTTCTTGTTTTTCTCCATAAGTCGAACTTCCAAACTATCTTCAAGGTCGTCTCTTTTAAGAACATCGTTGGCGTCAAAATCATCATCATCGTCACCTGTAGAAAATTCGACATACTGTGGCAACGGGAAAGAGAGTTTAAGTTAATAATAAACAGGGAGCCTAAATAATTATACCTTCATGATCTGTAACTCTCGCTTAATCTCATCATAATCCTCAAATCCCTTGACCTTCTTTTTAAGACTATCTCTTTCTTCTGCTAATGATTTAACTTCCAGTGTCAAATCTTTAATTTTTTTAGAAAGTCTGATTTCCGTCTTTTTAAACAAATCCTTGTATGTTTCCACATCCTTTATCAGCTTGGAGATTTCTGCATCGTGTTGATAGGATTCGTTTGCTAATGTATTGCTACACTGTTGATAAGTATGCAAGTTCCCTTTTTTTTTTATGTGTATATTTTTACCCTTCGATTGTATCTCTTGTTTCCTGTAACTTTGAATTCTCTTCCTTTAAATCATCCTTTTATAAATAGATAGTCCGGGATTAGATTACTATGCGTAGACAAATGTATAAAATTTGACTTACCACTTTCTTTTCTAATTGAATGATTCTTCCATTGGCTCGTTCCAGGTCCATCGTGACCATATCCAATTCAGCCAATTTACCAATGACTTCCTCATCTATTGCATGAAAAAGTGTTAGGAGTAGGACTAGAGTGTGTTATTTTTTTAGCTTACCATATTTTTGATCATGACCAATTAGTTGTGCTTGCGTATCATCATGAGATTGACGGAGGTCAGTCAATTGATCCAACGCTTGATTTAATCTTTTTTGAAGGTCATGCTCACTATACATTTTAAATCCATTCAGTAAAATGTAAAGGTGGGATAAATGATTTTGGAGTAATTCTTTGGTACCGTTCTTTATATTGTCTGATTTTATCACTGTATTGATCTTTCATTTCTTGCTCCAAATTGCTAGTATCCTTTGACTTTCTTTCTGTCAACTGTTACAAAAAATATTAATTTTCATGCAGTTTTACTAGACTAATAAAAGGGGGTCTTTTACCGAAGCTTCCATGGTAGATATCTTTTGTACAAGTTCTAGATTGGTCTTTTCGACAGCTTCATAGTGTTTGATGGATTGATTTGCTTTTTCTAGCTGTTCTCTTAAAGCGCTATTTTCATTGGCAAGCGCAGTATGGTCTACCATTTTAGCGCTTTGATCCTATATAATAGCATGAGTGTGTGTGTTTGCTAGTAAAAAAAAAGATGGTTGCTTTACAACAGCAGCTTCAAACAACGGAGCAGGGTCAGGTGCATCGGCTAATAATTTGTAGACTGTCAAGAAGGAACTCTCTGCATATTTTGTGCGTTTTGTAATGTTATCGATTTCGGATTGATAGCCTGCATTTAATATTGTCAGTGAATGCTTTAAAAAGCGTGTTAGATAAAGAGCATGCCTTTTAAAAGAGTTTTGAATTTCTGAAGCTTTTCTTCGTCAGGAATCTTTTTAAATTCTATAAAACGAGTGAGTTTTTTTTTTTTATGTGGGAAAAGGCGACATGCAAGCATTACCTCTAGTTTGTTCTGCTAGTTTCTTTCTGGAAACTAGACCATCTTTTTGTTTCTCTACAATGGCAAGACCCTGCTGGTCCAGTTCTTTTTGTAGGTTTGAAAGTTGTATGCCTTTCCAATAATGAATGGCCGAAGAGAAATTATTGTCTTCACTCATGCTTGGATAAAAAGAGGAGGAGGTTTTAAGGCATTTTTGCAGTGCAACACACAATAGGAACTGAGTTGTAAACTACGGGCTACATACACCATGACACAAAAGGGCATGGCAAAAGGGATGCACGTTTTTTTATTTATTTAGAGTGAAGAGTGAGTACCAAGAAATTAAAAGGGAATATGGCGCGTGTAATTTTTAATAAAATTTGCATTCTATTGGATAAGAATTTGTTGTTGTAAAATGATTGACCCCGCTCCTCTCTCTCTCTCCCCCCTTTCTTTTTGCCCCCTTCCCTTCCTCTCTTTTTGTTCAATAATTTCTTTCATTTTTTTATTTTACAACTCTCTCACTTTTTAATAACACTTTTTTTTTTTAATATAATACAATGGCACACGTAAGTTTAATCAAGCAAGTGATTACAGTCCCTTTTTTTCTAATCAGTTGACATATACATTAGAGACTTGGTGGACGTAGAAAGAACGTAAAGAAAGGGTTTCAATTCACCTTGATGGTAGTTGGTAAAGTTACAAGATGATGATGATGATGATGATGAGGTGGACTAATAGTTAATTATATTGATAGGCGCTTCTGGTACTGGACGTACTACCTTTGTTAATACCCTTTGTGATGACCACGTTCTTGCAAAAAAGGAATCTGACAACCCAGAAGATGCACACAATGAAGAAGGAATTAATATTAAACCCGTTTCTGTTGGTAAAATAACCAAAAAGAACTTTATAATTCTCATATATGTACATAATTATTGACTATCTCTTTTTTAGAATTGGATGAAGACGGTGTTAGGTAAATAAGGAGATTTATAAGGGGGTAAACAGGGAGTTAACAATTATTTTTATTTATTTATTTTTTCAAATCACATAGAATTTCTTTAACAATTGTTGATACACCAGGCTTTGGTGATAACATCGATAACGAAGCATGGTGAGTTATAGTGCCCATGACAACGCACTTGGTTTATTGACAACATTTCTTATCAAATTTAATTAGTTTCCATGAGATTGTTGCCTATTTGGAAAAGCAATACGATGATATTCTTGCTGAAGAATCCAGAATTAAACGTAATCCTAGATTCCGCGATAACCGTGTACATGCTCTCTTATACTTTATTTCACCCACTGGCCATGCGTAAGAAAATAGACGATCCACATAAATACGATCTAAATATTAATTTTTCTTTAGTCTTCGTGAGATCGATATCGAATTGATGCGTAGACTTAGTCCCCGTGTCAATGTCATTCCTGTAGTTGGTCGTGCTGATTCACTCACACCTGGCGAGCTTAAAGATTTCAAGAGACGTGTACGTATATAAACTATTTTTAAACTTTTTTTTTTTTTTATATATTAAAAATTCACAAATATTAGATTATGGAGGATATTGAGCATTACAACATTCCTATTTACAATTTCCCCTATGATGTCGAGGAAGATGAGGAAGATACCATTGAAGAGAATAGCGAATTAAGAGCACTTTTACCCTTTTCCATCATTGGTTCAGAAGAAGAAATCACTGTGAATGGTCGTACTGTTCGCGGTCGTCAATACCCCTGGGGTGCTGTCGAGGTTGACAATCCTAAGCACTCTGACTTTGGTCGTTTGAGATCTGCCTTATTGAGGTAAAACTAATGCATATACATGTATAAAAAAAAATATTAACTAAATGGTGGAATTTTAGCTCCCACTTACAAGATCTTAAGGAAATTACTCACGATTTCCTCTATGAAAATTACCGTACTGAGAAGCTTAGTCGTACTGTCAATGGTGGCGATCAAGAAGATGCTTCATTAAATGCTGAAGATATGGCATCCCAAAGCGTCCGATTGAAGGAGGAACAATTAAGAAAGGAAGAAGAGAAGGTAACCACAAAAATTTAGCTTATCTTTTTTTTTTAATGTTATACTTAATTACACTGTTTTTAGCTTCGTGAAATCGAATTAAAGGTTCAACGTGAAATTCAAGAAAAGAGAGCTGAACTCATGAGTAAAGAAGAGGCTTTACGTAATTTGGAGGCTAGATTAGCACAGGCTCAATTAGCTGATTAAACAAAACAAAAAAACTTTTAAAACTTATACAACCACCTCTTCATAATTATTTTTTTAAAAATATATAATCACCTCTCTCTTTTCTTTTAATAACCGGATATCGAAAATGTTTGTTGTACAAAATCTAATTGTCACACCACGCCATCAACTATTTCATTGATAAAAATATTCCTCGCATTTAATAGCATTCTAATTTTATTAACAACCGGTTGATAAGATCACGCGTATGTCTCTTTTATTTTTATTATTCAAACAATTTTAATGTAGTGAATGTCCATTTTGATCTCTTGTTTTTCCACTTGCGTCTCACCAGGTGGACTAGACGATTCAATAATATCTTCAACTTCTTTGGCTGTAAGCGCACCGTTTTTAATAATCGTTTGGCCTTTTTTTTTACAGTTATGATTAAAAAAAAAAAAAAAAGCACATAGTTCATATTTTTAATTTCACACACACACATGCACTTACGATGGTAGCCTTCTTTCTTTTCATCTACCAGCTTTTGAATTAAAAAGTCTTGCTCACAATCATTGTCAGTTGTCCTATCAGCTTTTTTGATTAGTTTCAAGGATTATGAAATGCATCACTATTTGCATACATAATACATATTACCACTTCATGTTTCAAGCTTTCGAGACCAACCAAATGATCCAAGTCAGGTGTGAATATAACCGCAACTGTGCGTGCAACAACAGAGGGAGGCGGAGGAAGAGGAGCAGGAGCAGGAATAGCAGCAGATTTATGGTATATGTAAAGACTAAACAAGCAAGGAACGGATAAAAGTGCAATAATAAGCTTCATCTTAGGGGTGAAAAAAAGAATTGAGTCGTTTATCCCTTACGAATGTCTCTTTTATAAATTCATTTAAAATTACTTTCAGGATACAGTCTGGTTATTATTAAGCGATCACATCAGATCACCGTGAGAACCAGCTTCAATGTTAAAAATCCGTCCAAAATGATCTGTAATCAGGGGACGGCTAAAATTTTAGCATGACACATACATTTTTTAAGAAAAAAAAAAGTGCCCTCTGTTTGTTTGGGGTAAGAAGATTTTCATATTGTGTTGATGATGATCACAGGTGCACAATGCGGAGAATCAAAGAAAATTACATAAATTCTCTTTTGTTTTTGTTCATCTCGTATTTTTTTTTTTTTTTTTTTTTTACTTTACTCTTTCTTTTTCTGCATGGAAAATATGACGATTCCTTTATCACCTAAAAAATCAAACTTGCCTATAGATCCTAGTGGAGGGGCTACGTTTCGTTTTCAAGACAAGTTGCCTAAATTACCTATTCCCGAATTAGAAATTACGGCAGCCAAATATCTTTCAGTGCTACAACCATTGCAGGTAAATATATTTTTTAAAAAAAAAAACTTTTTAAGATAAAAACTCACAAACAAAACAAAAAGACGCCGAAAGAACACGAGGACACAAAAGTTGCCGTTTCTGAATTCCTTGCTAAAGAAGGCCCCGAACTACAAAAGAAACTGAATACGTATGCTACGGATAAATCATCTTACATCGAAGAATTTTGGTAAGTGAGAGGCGGTTATAATATTTTCATTTTACCCCACAAAATAAACCTTAATTTTTGGTGCAACCTTCATTAGGTACGACTCGTATCTTCATCATACAGATCCCGTCGTGTTAAACTTGAATCCGTTCTTCTTATTGGAGGATGACCCTACACCATTACGAAACGATCAAATTGTACGTGCTTCGTCCTTAATTTACTCTACCGTGACGTTTATCGATGCCTTACAAGCCAAAGATCTGGAGCCTGATGTATTTCGAGGCACCCCCTTGTGTATGTCTCAATTCGGTCGTCTGTTCTCTACTGCGCGTGTTCCTACTCAAGATGGATGTTACATTGCACCTGCTGATGAAGCCCGACACATTGTGATTATGGCACAATCCCAATTTTATCACTTTGAGGTGTTTGACGAACAAGGTCGTGTCATCCTGAATGAAAAGGAAATTTCTGCTAATTTGAGAGCGATTACAAAGGATGCAGCACAAACACCCGTATCACAAATAGCGCAGCAGGCCGTGGGTGTCTTGACAACCGAAAATCGCTTAAATTGGGCAAGATTACGTGAGGAACTACAATCGGATAAAATGAATGCCGCTTCTCTTAAAGTCATTGACACCGCCTTGTTCATTGTCTGTCTCGATCACGTGGAACCAGCTGATATCAATGAATTGAGTACAAATATGTTGTGCGGTACTTACCGTTTGAATGACGGCATGCAAGTAGGCACTTGCACCAATCGTTGGTATGATAAGCTTCAGGTAATTTTTTTTTTTTTTTTTTTTTTTTTTTTTTTTTTAGTTTCGGCTATAGGTTCATCAACATCTCATCTCTGTTTTAATTAGATTATCGTCTGCAAAAATGGCAGTGCTGGTATTAACTTTGAACACACGGGCAAGTCATAAGCTAATGATGTGAACAAATATAGATATTAACTTTTATATGTAGGCGTGGATGGTCACACTGTGCTTCGCTATGTATCCGATATTTACACAGAAACGATTCTTCGGTTTGCCAAGACGATCAACAGCCAAACGAAATCCATCTTTCATTCTTACAAGCCTAACGGTAACAATGCACGTGAAGATCCTGGCAGTAAAATCGATAGCAATCCTCGTCGCATTGAATGGAATATGACGGATACAATTCGTTTAGGCATTCGGTTTGCGGAAACCCGACTTTCTGATTTGATCCTTCAGAACGAGGTTAAGGTGCTTGAATTTAATAAGTACGGAAAATACTTTATCACGGACATGAAGATGAGTCCCGATGCATTTGTTCAGGTAATGATTTTATTGGGTCTTTTCTGGTTTATACATATAAAAAAAAAAAGTTGACTCACAGGGCAAAATGGTTTATATAGATGGCATTCCAGGCAGCTTACTATGGTCTGTATGGTAAAAGTGAATGCACATATGAACCTGCGATGACCAAGACCTTTTTACATGGTCGCACTGAAGCCATCCGTAGTGTGTCTGAGGCCTCTTCCAAGTTTGTGAAGGAGTTTTACAGCAAGAATGCCAGTAGCCATGAAAAATTGGAGTCACTGCGTGCGGCACTCAAAAACCACACCAGGTTAACAAAAGAATGTTCGATGGGTTTGGGTCAAGACCGCCACTTGTACGCTTTAGAATGCGTCTGGGATCGATTATACAAGGAGCAAAAGAAGCCTAAGATATTTACGGATCGTGGTTGGAAAATTTTAAACCATACCGTCATGAGTACCTCGAATTGTGGAAACCCGGCTTTACGATTATTCGGGTTTGGCCCAACCGTGTCGGATGGTTTTGGGATTGGTTACATCATTAAGGAAGATGGTATTGCAGTAAGTATTTCTATTATACAAGGGGATGCTGTAACAACAAACACTAATCACAAATCTAAACATAAAAAGTTCGTGGCTTCTTCTAAACATAGACAAACACAGCGATTTTTAGACACGCTCAAGACTTATTTGATGGATATACAAGCTTTATTAATGAAGGAAAAATACCCTACGGGAGTTTCTCAACGTCAGCGTGTCTTAGAAATGGAGGAAGCTGAAAGAGATCACGTCAATGGATATAGTTATTTTGATAATGGTGATTTTTTGAGTGACAAATTAGCGGACCAGTCGCTTGATTCTTCATCTACTTCCAGTGCTGGCAGTCAATCTCCTCGTAAAAAAGTAGGAAAACGTCTCGTGTTACACGAAACCGATGAATAAACTATACATTTTTTTTTGTTTTCATTTTTTTTTTTTTATTGAATGATGGGTGCATTCACGCAAGTGATTTTGTTACGTAAATTACTCTTGTGTCTCTTCAAGGCATCCAACCTATGTATGTATGTTTAAAAACCAAAATTGTCTCCCTTCTTTCTCTCTTTAATTCTTACCTTGAAAACGTCTTACTACAACCAGCACAGCGGAATGGTTTATCCCCTCCATGTATCTTGCTGTGTCTTTTCAAATCATGGTTTCTACTAAATGCAATATGACATACTTGGCATATAAAGGGCCTATCATCGGTATGTGTTCTCGAATGGCTTTTGAGATTATAAAGCCTAGCAAATGTCTTTCCGCAATCTGGGAATAAGCAAGGGTAAAAGGTTTGGGTTTGATTATTGACAGTGGTGGTGATGGGCGTTGCAGAAGCGTAAATGGACATGGCATCACTTTGGGTATCAGCTAAAGCAGGATCTGATCGCCTTCTCTTTTTGGGTGAAGAAGGTTGTTGTTGTTGGGTGTTATTAGGTATAAAGAATGAATGCGATGATAAAGAAGAAGAACCTTCTTCACCGCCCGCGGTAGAATTATCGGCTTGTTGCTGTTGCTGTTGTTGCTGTTGTTGATGTTGTTGCTGTTGTTGATGTTGTTGTTGCTGCTGCTGATGTTGCTGTTGTTGATTTTGCTGTTGCTGTTGTTGCGTAGAGAATAAAGCAATAGAGGAAGGGTCGCTGAAATTCATCATGGGATTGGGTTTAAAAGAAGATGATGCCACACTTGAGTTCATAGTACTGAGTAACGCCTGGGATATTAAGGATTCAATAGCTACCTGATCCCCTTCCCTTAACTTTTCCGAAATCTTTTGTGCGATAGTATTCCAATCAGCTAATTCAATTGAACTATTCGGTGTGGTTGATTGTCGTGTGTTATTATTATTATTGTTATTACTATTATTTTTATCTTCATTTTTGATCCGATCTACGTCAATTTCATCTCGTATTTTATTCTGTAACCATTCTTGATCCACATACTTGGCTGCCAATGTATTATCCCAACGTTGTTTCAACTGTTTTCCCTTTCGACCGGGTATAATACTAGCAATCTCTTTCCACCTCCCGTACCCAAATTTCTTAATTCCTGCTAATAGCAAATCGTCCTCTTCACGTGTCCATGCGCCTCGTTTCTGACTCATCTCTTCCAGCGAGGATTCGATGGATTGTGTTGCATTCAGGCCAGGATAATTGGCAATCATCATCACATTACTATCCAGTGGTGTGGTAGCTGTCAATGCCGTTGCCGCTGATGTTGGCGGTGTCGTTTGCTGTTGTTCTGGCGACTTGTTTTGTTGCGCCAGTCCAAGTAATTGTAATGCGGTCGCTGCTGCTGCTTGGTCCATAAATTCGGTAGACTTGCTGCATGGCTTTGGCACGATTTCCTTCTCAGGGGTATGTGTTAAAGAAGGCGCAAGCGTTGGCGCTGGTGCTGGAGGTAGAGGTAAACTTAGTTGTTGCTCATCCCGGGCTTGTTCCGGCGAAGGTAATGACTCTTGCTGTTGTTGTTGTTGTTGCTGCTGCTGTTGTTGTTGTTGCTGTTGTTGTAGTTGTTGCTGTTGTTGCTGCTGCTGTTGCTGCTGCTGCTGCTGCTGTTGTTGTTGTTGTTGTTGTTGTTGTTGTAGCGACGACAGTAATTGTTGCTGAGTTCTTTCACTCAACATCTCCAAGGAATCTACAATGTATCAATGAAAACCGACGACATTTAAATACAGGATAAAAAAAGGGGGAGTGGGAGGAGAAGGTGTAATTACCAGGTTTAACAGATAGAGCAGCCGCTACGGCACCGACAACGTCCATATTGGTAGAAGCCTTTTGCAATAGAGCCGCAGTGAGCGCCGCGCTTTCGTTCCTGTTTAGCAAGGACATTTGTTTAGGAGATTGGACAGTAACGTCCAGCGAGTGTTCTTCTGTGACGTTATTAAGTGAGGGTGAAGCCGGTAAGTCTTCTTGCGTTTCCAATACGATATCCCTCTGTTTATCGGTGGACGATTTGAACATGTGTACACGTGCCATCTTGAATTGTTGATTATTATTTTTTTTATTTTTTTTGTTTTTGTCAAATGTCTAAAATCTAATTATTATGCGAAACTTTGTTCTTTCTATCCTTTTTTAGGAACACCCACACTTTTTTCAAGGTAAAACGGAGTTGAAGAGGCAAAATAATAAAAGGAAAAGCAAGCGTTTTTTGTACAAGCCTTCCAATGTTTATTTCTCTCTCTTTTTTTCACATCCCAAAAAAAAAAAAAAAAAAAAAAGTTTTTCTGGCCAATCAAAACTTGTGTTGCGTCATTTTTATTTAGATAAGAAGGGTGGAATTAGGTGATGTGCGAATATCACTCTATGATTGTCTTGCACACTATGTTTGCTATAAGGTTCCTGGGTATGGGACTGATGTGCTTGATGATAGACATTATGTATCACTTCTTGATATATAGGTGTTGAACATGACTTGTCCATATCAGGTGCAGTGGTCGCTATAGAACTTGGTAATGCACCGCTGAAAAAAAAAAAGTTCATTAATTCATATGGCTCCTTTTAATAACTGTATAGACGGACTTACCAGAATAATGTGCATAATTTGTAGAAGAAAGATTCAGTGTTCATTTTGTATTGCTGTGAGAAGTCGTTTGATATTTTGGCTCTGTGAGAAAAATCTTATTACTTTATATATACTATGTGGGCTTGGCAATACATTTTGTCCCTTGGCTACCGAGACAAAATGCCAAAAGCCGCCTAATCCATTTTTGAGAGTACGATTTGTGCTACATCAAAATTTCATACATGTTACAAAAAAAAAAAAAATTTATTCCATCAGTAAGGGTATGTTTGTGATGATGCACCCAGTGCAAGTTGAGATACCGCAATAGCTTTTACAGCAGATACATTATCGTTGTCATGAGGAAATCTGATCCGATCCAAACTAAGTTGGGTTGCTTTCTCTACTTGATCAAGCGTTCCTCCCATGACGGCCGTAAAACCCGCTGCTGCCATGGATAGTCCTTGATCAGCTTAGTTTTATAGAGAGAAGAAAAAATTAGTTGCTGTTTTTCATATGTATAAAAAAATAAAGAAAACGAACCTGTGCGATATTGAAGTGACCCCAAAGCTGCTATAGTGAATAAGTAATCCATGATATCCTTTTCAGGGCTATCTGAGATAAAATCAATATAGTATTTCAACACGGAAGGAATAATTGTCGTTGCTGTTTCAGGGAACGCCACAACCGAACCTCCACATGCATTTTCCTCTTTTAGAGCCAATTGATAAACAGAGAGATATTCAAGATGGTGCAAAAGAAAGCTTTTGGATTGCAAAAATGATGAAGTTCCTAGTGAATGGTGGTATAGTCCTAGCGGTGATCTTTTGGGTATCTTGGGTCCGTTCTCTAGCAAATCATTATAAAGAAAAGAAGCCCTTCTAAGATGACCACCCGGTAAAACACCTTAAACAATTTACACGTGAGTTCTCTTTTTTTTTCAAAATAATAACATACACTACCTTGTGCCATTATACCGTTTTTTATGCTAGCATCCATGGTTTTCCATATTCTCAAGAGTTTTTCTTGGATCTGTTTTGGTGTAGATAACTTGAGTTCATGATCATACACGAGCTGAGCGATTGTCTTATTTTCCCGTTTACAGGTTTGAACCAAATGCGACATGCTCTTGAAAGGCGGAGCAGACAACAGTTCCGTATGCGCAAAGAACTCATTGGTTGCAATCATACCTGCCTCCGAATCAAAGGCACAATAGCGGAGGCCCTGTGGATGACTTGTTTTGAAATGATGAAAGACGAGATGTTTATCCGGGTTAAAATGGATACGATGCGTTCCATCTAGACATATTGAATGGTGTGTGGATATCTCTTTCATGCACACCTGATCAGTAGCAACGCCCATAAGGATAGCCTCCCGAGTATCCTTGGTCAATGATCCAAACATGTCTATATATGGTAAAAAGGGAATAAGTTTGATTTTCAACAGTTTGGTGTTACTATTTAAATTTTACCTACGCGCAGTGTGTGCACTTTTTGGAGTATGTCATGCTGTTTTAGATGGTGGATGAAAACTTTGGACGCTCTCATGGGACTCATGCAAGTTCCGATGGAGAATAAATTGAACAGAGAGGCTTGATTTGTATCGGGCATGCGTTCGGTCTCTACGTCTGTAGAAGCTTCAATGGCAGTGGATAACCACGCTTTTTGCGAAGACCCGCCGATCATGATGGCACGAGTAACTAGGCCGGAGGAATTTCTTGAAAGAAATTTGGGAATGTTTTTTAACGGATTCATAAGTTAGAGTAAAGAGAGAGAGGGGGGGGAAAAAAGATTGCCTTGGAAACAGCATATTTATAGTAGATGTTTAATTACACCCAGATCTATTAAGTGTTTTTTCGATACTTATCTCTGAGATATATTCACACGGGAATATATGTTGGCCAGTTAAAATCAATACTCATGCAAAAAGAAAAAAAGGTTTCAATTAGATAAACATCATCCGTGAGCCATTTGATTTCAATTTAAATATTATTTATTTATATTAATATGTACACATCGCTAACTCAATGAATTAGATCTGATCATCGGCGTCATTCTTTAAAAACAAGTTTAGCTATAAAAAATAAAAAAGGGATTCAGAACAAATAAGTTATCATAACTGAAGAAAAAAACTGAGTTTTTACCTTTTCGCATGACATTTTGGTTTTTTGACCTGTGAAAGCCAAAGTGCCAATTGGATAATCGTAAATATTGATTGTCGGCATCAAATCAAAGACCACCACAATCTCCTTTTCGTTCATAGTATCCGTGTCGCTGCATGCACTGGTGATCATCTGTCTAAAAACGCTGTCTCCCACATCACTCATTGTTCCTTCTTCCGTATCCGTAATCATCTTTACGGGAAATGTAACACGAGTGACAGATTGAGGTCCGAGTACTAAATTGTGAATCTCTGCTACACCTATCGTTGTCTTGTTGGGTGTAGGATAATATATCTATAAAACCCAAGAGTGATGTTACCAATCAAAGCACTCGCCCCCCCCCTCCCCTATACACACACACAAATCACTTACCACCGCTTTGATGCTATCGAAATTAAACTCAAAAAAGTTTTCATTGTAAACATTGTATTCAAATCGAAGTTCCCCAGGTGTTGTCGAGAACCTATCCTTACCCACAAAAACAATCTCGGGTTTCCGGAAAGTGAAAACAAAAACCGTCATTAATCCAACAATACCACACAATACCAGAAAGATGAAGCAGCACACGGTTCTTGTCCACATGGGAAGACAGGGCAGACAAAAGCAACAGGTTAAACGAGTACAAGACATCTTGTGCAAATTGTTGGCTCTTTCTGCTTCTTTAATCAACATCTTTTGTGGGTTGTACTTTTCTACATCATCCATGTCTTTTTTGAAAGGTGTCAGTTTTAAAGAAATTAAGATATAATATAGAACTCTGTACCTTTGAACTTTCGGGGCACACTGACACTATAAAATGATCGGCGATTTCCTTCCACAAAAGGTGGAGGCGGAGGACTAGGTACTAATCGATTATGTTCATTGTAAAGATACTGTCTTTGTGGTACTGTCGGGTGAAGTACTGCTGGAATTACTTGATTATTTTTATGCGAGAATAAAGGCATTTTTTTTGTGTGTGTGTGAAGATGATTGAAGAAGTGAGAAGAAGAAAAAAAAAAAAAGAAAGGGGTGGGGTTTTAAAAAAAAAGGGCATAGAAATATGTGATTTGTTTTGTAAATTTCATTTGCATCCATGCGTATTGTTTATATTTCTTTTGACATGCAACCCACCAAGTTTTTTTATAACATTCTTTTATTAACATATCGCGCCATCTATTTTATATTACGGACAATATGTCATTACATGACAACGTGGATCGGAGGGGAAACCCATACCTGGAATTATAAAATTCTATATTACCGCATGAAGTTCTCTCTCATTTACTCAGAGGCCCCATTCGTTCCCGCTGCAGCATTTCTATTATTTGAAAATAAACTAGGGTTTTTAATCTCTCAAAGATGGGATCCTTGTTTTTTCCCTCCATTTACTCTCACTTTTAAAAAAACATTACCTTAATTGGTGAAATAAATTGACATAAATTACATTACCATTCTAAGAATAAATAATGACAGTATCATTGTAATAAAGGTTGTCTCCGGCAGTATATCGTTCCAGGACTAAACGATAAATGAGTACAGATTATACAACACACTTACAATTTTAAAAAAGTTAATATTAAGAATGTCCGTCAGTTAAGTTTGATAAAATGGGATTAGACAACATTTATAAGATTTAATAAAAGCAAAACCCCCTCCCCGCCCTCGAATGTTGTTCAAATCCATTGTGATTAGGCAACACCTCCTTAAATAAATAAATAAAAAAACATCAACTTAAATACAGTCTATTTACTTTAACTTTATTTTTATGGTAATTTTACTAGCACATTTTTACAAGCTTATTTTTGTTAAAAAAGAACAAGCAGGACTTGGACTTAAAAAAATTCGAGAGTAACCGCAGAAGATTCCTTTTTGTTCTCACACATCTATCGAAGCGGAACCTGATAAAAGTAGTAATTTTTTTTTAAAAAAAGAAAACAGCATACTGAATGAACCGGGATATATTAAGCTATGCATTGAATATGAATGAACTTATGGAATAGACAAACTATCCGGGTTATTCCCATTCCGCGAATATTTTATTTTATTATTTTCTTTCATGTTGTCAGCAGATACTTTAATTTAATCTGTTGTTCATACCAATTATAGTTTATTAAAATTTCTATGATTTTATGGTTTGTAAGAGTAAAAAGATTTACCACGGCAACAATTGTTTAGAAAAATGAACTTGAGTATCATAACTGAGATGCATAAATGGTAATACAATTACCCAAAATTGTGGCAAATTACATACTTGAATCGATCTTGTCAAAAGTAAGTAAATCATCTATCCTCAGAAGTCCAATTTTAAAACAATACGGTGAATAAACTCAAAGATACAAACTGTATGGAATCGGTTGCTTTAATTACAGAATAAGCTTTATATATTGTATTAAAGTTTCTAAATCACTGGTTACTCTATTTTATCGTCAATAGTGTAGAATGGAGAATAAGCAGTATATGACAACGGTAGTTTTCAGAGCCAACACCAACGATCGATGCAAGTCTTATGGAATGTTAAATCATCTTTCCACGCCATGGGGCTTTAAAAAAAAGATGGCAGGCTAAATCGATAGGATGAACCAAAAGTACGGAATAGTAGCTAAAATATGGGCGGCTACTGAAAATGATATATGCAGCAGGAGACGCACTTAGTGATGAATGTGTATACAGACATTGTAAGGGTGGGGGAAGACCGGCGGTTTCTGAGGAGAGTACCGAAAAGCGTCAGTGTGGCTAGACATATTAGCAGAAAAGAGACCGGGATCACGTAAATTCGAGGCATTCATTCAATGCGTGATTTTATTTACTTTGCGGAACTCTGATTCAGGTGTCGGTTAAAATCTCTGTAGAATGTAATATCTACGTAAGCCTGAACAAACTATTTATATAATTATAACGTCTTTTTCACAAAACAAGACTTTCTTTCTTTTTTCGTATTCTTGCTCCAGTATGAACTTTTGTTTGTTATGACCGTCTGTTATGATTTATTGCTTGCCTATTAAATGGGCTTTTCATTTAAAGAAATTTTTTTTATCGACAGTGTTGCCTCTATCAAAAGATGATGAAGCTGTAAGTTTGGGTCTGCCAAAGTCACTAATAATCATGCTCTTTGTGCCATGCATCGTCTGGCTTGGCGCGAAAATTCAAGCTGAGTTTTCTAATGGCCAATCAAAATGAAATGTTATATTTTAGTGGCCATGGCCCTCCATTGGGTGGCGTGAATTGCTTTGTTCCTTTTTTTACATACAATTAAATAATCATGGTTGTAAGTAATGCAGAGATGAGTTGTTTTTTCAGTGTCAGGAATAATAATAAATATAAATTAGCTCGTTCTTGCTATTGGCGATTTACACATTCCCCACCGAAGCCATGGGTTACCCAATAAGTTCAAAAAGCTACTAGTAAGTGTTGTAATGTTTTAATTTGGTGTAAAACAGCAAATCTGACAAAAGTTAAAGGTTCCTGGTAAAATCCAAAAGATTCTGTGTACGGGTAATACGGTTGATAAGGAAACGTTTGACTATTTACGTACGATTGCTGGCGACATTGTAGCAGTAAAAGGAGATTTTGATGAAGGACAGCATTTACCACAAACCAAAGTGATTACGGAAGGTTCATTACGCATTGGTATTATTCATGGCCATCAGGTCATTCCTTGGGGGGATGCTGAGTCACTTGATATTACAGCTCGACAAATGGAAGTGGATGTTTTATTGTCAGGACATACTCATAAATTCGAAGCGTATGAATATAATGGAAGATTCTTTATTAACCCTGGAAGTGCCACAGGCGCCTACTCATCTATACCTGAAGAGACGTAAGTGATTTTTTTTTACCCATCACATGAATCTTATTAGTCATTTTTAATTGATGGCCTTTCTATATTAGTGATCCTATTCCTTCTTTTGTTTTGATGGATATTCAAGGTAATACTGTCGTCACTTATGTGTACAAGTTGATTGATGATGAGGTCAAGGTGGAGAAGTTGGAATATAAGAGACCTACCGAGACTAAAATGTTGTAATAAATCCTCCCAAGGAAAGCTTGTTATTTTTTTTTTATGCGGCTGAATAGTTGGTCCGATCATTTATATAAAAGACCTTTTCTTTTTTTTTTTATATATTTTTTTTTCTTTCACGCTAAAACAAAACTATGTCATTATCCACAGTAACAGATTCGGGATACGCCACTGTGGCCAAAGAAAGAGAGCCTCCCGGGGTTAAATTATACTATGAGCTACATGGCAACGGACCTGAACATGTTGTTCTTATTATGGGTATGACCATGAGTTATCATAAGAAGAAATTGTTATTAACTTGAAATAGGCTTAAACGCTTCTTGTTTGGCTTGGGAGAGACAGACAAAATATCTAGCAGAGACAGGAAAGTATACTGTACTCATTTTTGAGAATCGAGGCATGGGATTGTCTGATGCACCAGGTGGATTATACACCACTTCCCAAATGGCACAAGACGTCATTGACTTGTTGGACCATTTTGGTTGGAAAGATAAAGTCCATTTAGACGGTGTATCTATGGGAGGTATGATTGCTTTAGAATTGGCTTCCACCTGGCCCGAGAGAATCGCTTCACTCGTCCTTACCAGTACAACATCAGGTCGACAAGTACCACCTGTAAAGTATCCCCCCCCCCACACACACACACTATTTTTTTATGTATTGCCTTACTCATAGTTACTCCCAATTAGTGGAAAGCTATTTCAACACTGAGTCGACTGATGTTTGTACGTGATCCAAAATTAAAGGTAGGACATGCTCTCACACTCATCTATCCACCTGAATGGCTTTTATCGAAACCCGAAGAAGAAGATTTACAGCATTACGAAACGAATCGAGATATGTCGACTGCCCTGTTTTTAGCAAGAATTGAGCGTAGTCGACCTCAAACATTGGGTGGCAATATTGGCCAAACTGCTGCCTGTCTTCGTCACTATGTGTCTGATCAAAGACTGCTCAAGATCAAGGAAGCGGGTATCCCGGTACTGGTCATGACCGGTACCTGGGATAATCTGGTTAATCCCAAGAACTCGCATCACCTTGCCCAAGTCTTGGATTGTCAACTAGAGATTTTTGAAGGCAGTGGTCATGGTCTACCGGGAGAACAAGCTGTTCGGTACAATAAGTACCTTGATGAGCATTTTTCAAAAGCTGCATTAAAAAAGGCGGTTGTTTAAATCTATCTATTAATCTATATTGACTTAAAAAAATAAAACTTTTATCCGACCCATCCAAGCGGTCAATTGCCTGATGTCTTTTTTTTTTTACCTCGTTTTAAGATGCGGGTATCTTTTAGTGCCCCCCCCCCCCCATGTGCGTGCTGACATAGAGATAGCTGACTATCAATCTAGCTCTACTTATAGTTGAAATCACGCCTTGATGCGTATTATCAGTATAACTGTTATTTTAACGAGAAAGAGGTCTTACTCTAAACCAATTGTAAAGAAACACATAGTTTTTTTTTTTTTTTGTAAGCTGAGCATAAACAAAGGGTGCTTACTTTCTCCTGTGATAATCTATCATAGTTTGACAGCTCTCTCACTCTTTGTAGGGTAACCTCGCTTATACTTTTTTTCTTTGAATGAGAACTCAAATTGCACTAAGAGAGCAATTTATATCATCATACTAAACTCTAATGACAAAAACAAACAAATCGTCAAACATCCTCTGATGATAGTCCTTTTGAATTTTTTTTTTTTTTTTTTTTTTTGCCTTGGCGATAGATCAAGAGATAGTAATGGCGCTTGTATCACATTACATAATCTTTTTTTTTTTTTTTGTCGCTTAGCTAACATGTGCGTACCCTTGCGACCAGAAAAAAAAAGAGAGAAGAAGAGGATGATATGGCGCACTGTCGTAAGATAAGGTGTGGCACTCTTTTCTGCGCCCAATTAAATATATATATAAAAAAAAAAAATTATTACAAATTTTTTGCACGGGGTTGACTAAATTTTTTTTACTAATTACGTAATGTGTTTCGTGAGAAATGGGATATATTTTTTTTTTCTTTTTCTCTCTCTCTCTTTTTTTTTTTTTTAGTCTTTGCTAATTCTCATCTTTTTTTTTAATATATATATTACATAAAAAGGGACCATGTCAAGCCCTAGCTCAAGCACAAAGGAAGAAGCAACTGTGGAAACGAGAGAGGCAACACGTTCTCCTTCGCCCTTAAAAAAAACCGTGATAGAAACCCGAAGAGCAGAACAAAACCGAGCCGCGCAAAGAGCTTTTCGTCAACGCAAAGAACGCTATGTCAAGGAATTGGAAGCCAAAGTGAATTCCATGGCTGACTGGCCTACACGTATGGAGCAACTGGAGAATGAAAATGAAGGCTTAAAAAGAAAGATTCATGAGTTGATAGCAAAACAGGATGAAACCAACAAGAAAATGTTCATATTGGATTCTTCGTCAAACAAATTAGCACATCCTTCCACTACACTTCCCCCTCTCGCATCATCATCATCTTCAGCTTTAGCTTCAGCAGCAACACAGTCAACATCAATAGCCGTAGCAACACCAACTGAAAAAAAATCAACTAGTCCACCTGCAAAAGTCGCGGGTGAAAAAGGCAGAGTTTTAGATGACCTCGTATCCATCTTAAGGACTCGTAACAGACCTCCTATACCATCTCATCATCCACCATCAAACTAAATAATAAAAAAAGAAAAAGAAAAAAACAATCAAATTTTCTTACTCGTGACTAATCGTATGTATATATCACTGGCATATGCTTATATATGAAGCAATCACGTATACACTTCCGTAGCTTGCTACAAAACCAGCGTTGACATTTTTTGTTTTGGGGTTGTCTGTCTTATTTCATTGGGTCTTTGACATTGTGGAGGGGGGATGTCTTTTGAGCTGTTAGTTTTATTTGTTTAGTGTAACCTGTTCCTCCTATGATCTAAACGAGAGCAAAAGGGGAAACGCCACCCAGAGTTAGTTGGCATAGTATTTTTTTTAAGGGCCTGAGTATCCATAGCAATCTTGAATTACAATGGGCCTGGTTGTTAGAAACAATTCTTGTGCACTCCACCTTGAGAAAAAAAAAAGACCAAAAAAAAAAAAAAATCTGACATCATTACAAATATCTGATAGCATGATCAAAAAAATAGTGGATCATTTTTATGCGGTAAAAACTTTAATATCCATCCAAGCCTTGCCCACTCATGCAATATACCCTTGAGCTAAATCAATCCAAAACGTTCTTGTAGCATTTAACCAAGCTCAAGACAAGTTGTCCGGTATCATTCGTCAGAGATACTTACAGACCCTGCTGTATTACATTTGGCATAGAATGACATCAAAAAATCTTTGCAAGACAGTGACAAATGAAAGCCAGATTAAAAAAAACATAAAAGTAAATGCTTGCTCTTTCATGCCAAAGCTCAAAAATCGAATCAGTTTTTATGGCATGATTTAAACTTGCTGTGTTCTATGATAATGTCAAGAGCTCTCTTAATTAAATAATGAGAATTGACAGGCTGAGCATTTTTTTTTTTTTTATATATATGTAAAAGCGAGGCGAGCTCGAGTAGTCAACACAAATTCTTTAGCCTACTTTCTTTGCACAGATAATCGGAAACCTTCTTCGGTATATTCTGGGGCCCGGTTAGTTGGCACGCCGTTTTGACATTAGGTGGGGCAAGTCAAATTGAATTTAAGCTTACTTGAATTGATTAAACACGGTTTTTTTGTTCTTGTTTTCCCGCAAACTTTAAAGCAGTAGGAGCAAACGGTGGCCGACAAATGCGTTGTATTCGGAGCTGTTCACAGTGTTTCATTGTTGAAAAACCACCCTCGCTACTGTCAAGCGCGGCTCGGGTCTGCTTAAACGTGAACTCGAACCTTCTCATATTTAGCCAAACACCAAATGACTGATAACCACATTCATCCAAGGTAAAATCCTCGGTTTTTTTTTTTCTTTTGGGACACAAACTACGTGTGAAAACGTTTAAACATATTCCAGTAGCTATACCATGCCTTATTTTAGGACTTCCATTAAGTAAATAAACCCCCTCTGTTAACGAACCTTCACGTGAATAGAGTATACTGTTTTTTTTAAAAAAAAAGAGTGAGAGAATAAGAGAAAAGTGTGAGAAGGTTTCTCGTTCTTTTTTTATTTATTTATATTGGATGAACATATTTATGTCAGGATGAAATAATGAATTATTAAATCAAGTACACATGATCTTCATATAAACAAATTGGCTGCTTGTAATTTTTAGGTAATCCATTCATGCAGCTTTGTATGTACAATTTTTTACCACAATCCCATCATTAAATAATTGCACTGTAGATGATTAAAACCATTCCCTTTGTCCCTTTTTTTTTTATAAAAAAAAACTATCATTTATTGTTCATCCACTGATAGTTTGAGGTATAAAACATACATGTATATATATAAAAATGGGGGCATATTGAAAAAAAGGGAATGGGGGTATAACTATATATTTTTTTTTTGGGGTGTGTTTATCTGTTTCTTCTTTTTTTTTTTTTTGTTTTTTTTTTTTTGGGTGGCAAATCCTATAATAATTGATGCCCTTCAGACCGTTGATCGTCCATGACAGGATAATTGCTCAAAAAACTTAAATCATCCACATTCATTGAAAAATCATCTTCCATATACTTGTCATCAAACGTCGGTTGATAAGGTCGATGCAATAAATTGGGTTCTGTCAATAAACTCGTCAACTGTTGTTGGAAATTCATTTGCTGTTGTTGGTGTTGCTGTTGTTGCTGTTGTTGTTGGTACATTTGATAATGCTGTATCTGATGATTTTGGTACTGTTGTTGTTGTTGTCGATAGGCAGAAATTCCTTGAATAGATACACTCTTTTTAATACGTTTCATTTTTCCGGGCGCTGCTGCCCCGCTGCCGACACCATTGCCCGATAAGGATCCGGTGGATGAAGTAGGTTGACGTGGAAATCCAGAAGATTGACTCATTTGGGGTGGATGATCAAATGGTTTTACATAAGGTAAAGAAGGTGACACATTTCGAACATTGCCATTACCCCGGTAAGGGCCTTGGGAACTCCCCGTGGTACTGGAAGATATCACCGATCCCACTGGTTTACGATGTTGTGTAAATGAGTTGCTTGTAAATTGCGTCTGGATAGGTGGGGGAGGGGGTGATAAAGAAGACTGTAATCGATTCATCGATCTTAGATCATTACAGGATTGGGTAGAACCACGTAACATGGGATGATGCTGTTGTTGTTGTTGTTGCTGTTGCGGTGATTGCAGATGTTGTTGTTGTTGTTGTTGTTGTACTGCAAGAGGAGAAGCATGGATATTATGTAAAGGATGATGCTGTAAAGTAAACTGCTGTGAGACACCTGCACTCGATAGTTGTAACAAGGAAGGTGGTACGACTTGTTGCTGTTGCTGCTGCTGTTGTTGCTGCTGTTGTTGTTGAGATGGGCGATGAGAGATGGTATTTCGTCGTATCTTACTTGTTTCTGCCACAGGCGAAGTAGATGGCGTATTGGATGAAACCTGCAAAGAGGATACATCCAAATTGATTGCAGCTAAATCCAATTCTCTTGCATAATTACGCATCTCATTGGACGGCGATGCCGAACCAACCTTTTGCATGAGATGGGCACATCGTTGATATTCTTCGTAGTACGTCTTTGGATTGGCTGGATTGGTAATTTCGTATTTAAGCACAGTAAAAGCACATGAAAGACAATGCACAAGAAATTGTAGGCCACGAGGAGAGTAACGGAAGCTTTGGAGTGGATCGGCTATGAGGCCTTCGATCAGACGAATCATGACGGAAGCGGAGGAAGAAGCAAGTTGACCATGAGGGTAAACCGTGATGGAATCATTATTAGGATGTGTCATTGGTAATGGATACCTTGAATAATGGTAGTGTAACAAAATAACATTGAGATGGTACACCATGTGCAATAACCTTGTCATGGGTGATACGGTTACAATGATATCCTCAGCGGGAAATAAAGGTTGGTGCTTGTAAGACTGTTGTTGTTGTTGTTGATACAAGGTTAAATTTAAAGGCAGATTGAGTAGATCGGATTCGATCTTGACCTGTAACTCAAAGATGGCAATATGTTCCTCCAAGACCTGATTTTGACTACGTAAGGACTTTTGCACGTCCTGTCTTTGATTCATACGAGAGACATGTTTATGAATCTGTTGAAGTGTATTTGCAAACTTGATGATGTGAGACTGACAATCAATGCTTGATTCATCGGATACAGTACAAGGATAATGCTCCTTTTGCAAGGTTAAATCATTTATCATGCCTTGTTCCACACTATAAAAAAAGAGTTAATTTCCTTTTCTGGGTACATGTTTACTTTTTCCCATTATTTACCATAAAAGGGTGTTATAGGTAAACACCATACAGTAGGTACGTTTTCTTGTTTCAGCAGCAGAATCATTGGTTGTCATGATCTTTTCCAAGCTCAAGATGTTACAGACCTCGACTGTTCTAGCCATTAAACTCTTGGTGGTCTCAAAGAAATTACTCGAGTTGTTGTATTCCTTGTATTTGATTAATAAGAGTAAAGTCTGAACAAGCGAGATGGAAGGTCTACCAATGGACTCATCCAACATGACCATGGCTCTTTGGTAGTAGCTGTAATGTTCTTCCATTTGTTGATATATACAGGATAGAGCACACATGGAATAGATAAGTATCTTTGGTAATTCTTGAGCTGCATACTGTTGATTGAAATAAGTGGGTACAAATAAAGGGAAATAAGGTTGTATTTGTGAAAGATAGAATTTCAGATGGTTATTGATCTCGATTTCATCCTGACGATTATTGAATCGGCCGGTGGTGGTGGTGGAGTGTTGACTATCGATACTTTTTGGTGAGGAAGAACTGGATGAACTTTGATAATATTCTTGCATATAAGATGGACTGCCAAACTCATTTAAAGTGTATCTATCTTCTGCATTTATAATCATCAATTCTAAAAGAGAGGGGTTATATTTTAGAATTACACAACATCCAAGTAATTAATATTTTTTTTTTTTTTTTACCTGGTGTTACACTACTGGTCTGTTGTAATTGCTGTTGCTGTTGCTCTTCTTCTCGACGCACAGCCTCTTTTACGATGTCCGCTGTCGGCCCACTTAATGAATTTACTGCTTTCTCCATCACCGAAAGTCGATACTCCAATGATTCAATGTAATGCTTGCTCGTACCTCGCTTTGGTGATGTCGATTCAAACACACAGGGGATAGACGATCTTCGACATGTACCACAAGGTGTGGCACCATCACATTTCACCTAATCATTTTAGTTAGCAAAAAAAAAAACTTTTTTTGCCCCTTCCCCTTTCTCTCTCTTTTTTTTTTTTTTTTTTCTGTTTAAGTGTGTACCTTGCGTCTTCTGCAATCTTTACACGCTTTTACAATCTTTTGTCTCTTTGTGTTTCCAGCAGGTTTTTTATTCTTGGTATCTTCTTCAATTTTAGGTGGCATAATAATAATAGAGTGGAGGCGTGTATACACTATGTATAAATATATATAATAATAATAAAAGGTGTAATAAAAAGGGTATAAATAAATAAACAAAAAAGAAAAAGAGAAAAAAGGAAAAGTTGAGGTAACCAGGTGCCTTTAAAAGGGTAATAGCGGGATATGAATTAATCGTGTGTGTGTATATATGTAAATGTGTGTGTATCTATTTTTTTCTGTAATAGATTATATTCATTTTTTAAGAAGTGCGCAGATATACAGAGATAATCATGACGATATCTATAAATATAAGTGGCATCACATGTCAAGTTACACTGCCATGATATAAAAAAAAGTGTGTGCACGTATGCTTCCTCCCCCCCTTCTTAAACAAATGAATACTTATTATTTACGTGCCCCTCAAAAATCGCTTTAATAATTCATTTTGGAACACACAGCTGATTTTTCATGTGCTTTTAAAACACATTTCCAATTAAAGCTCTTTCTTACTGCTTCTCCACCCACCCAAGCAACACCAACTCCCCCTCGTGTGTAAAATTTAATAACCGCCTTTTCTTTTTTCATGTGAACAAAAAGAGAGGACAACTAAAAAAATAAAAATTTTTTTTGAACATGGACACCATTCAAGTTCTTTCTTTCAATTGCTGGTAAAAAAAAAAACTTGACCATTAGACAATAAAAAAGAAAAGCTGAAAATACATGAAAGGGGACTTGCCGTCATTTCTAAAAATAGACGCCATCGACTATCAGCTATTGCAGACACCTTGACGAACTCCTCCTACGATATCATTACCTTGCAAGAAGTGTGGGTACAAAAGGACTATGATTATCTAGTAGAGAAACTGAGGTACAATTTACCTCATGCCAAATTTTTCTACAGGTAAAAACAATATATACAAAAAAAAAAAAAAGAGAGTGGTGGTGGTTATTCTATCTTTTTTTTTTTTCCTGTAACTCCCTTCACCATTCTTAGTGGAGCATTGGGCAGTGGTCTCGCCATCTTTTCAAAATTTCCAATTATTGCCACCGCTTATCACCGATATGCATTAAATGGAAAACCATTAAAATTACTCCACGCTGATTACTATGTGGGTAAAGGATGTGCAACAACCACTGTAGATCATCCTCAACTAGGTTTATTAGATATTTACAACACGCATTTACACGGTGGGTATGGTCCGGAAGATCCTTATAAAGCACATCGTGCCACCCAGTGCTGGCAACTGGCTAATCTATTACGTGCTTCCGCCGCCATGGGTCGACATATCATTATGGTAAACTCCACGTTTTTTTTTAGAAAAATATAAATGTCGTCTGTAGCAAAAGGGGGCCCTTTACTAAACTGATTCTTTTACCCGTAAATATAATAGAGTGGTGACTTTAACAGTGTACCGTCATCCTTTAATTACAAGCTGATTCGTAACCATGGCTACATGACAGATTCGTGGTTACAAGTGCATGGTGAGCCCGATGCCAACGGGTTTGACATGAACAGTCTGAATAGCGAGACGTACACACAATATTTTGGTTTCACTTGTAACTCACCATATAATACGTTTTCCCGTTATTATTCACCTTCCACGGATAATATCCATGCCAAAAGGATGATGGGGAAACGACTGGATTACATCTTTTACAGCCAAACACCTCAATTTACGTGTACAGATTCACGCGTGGTCTTGACCGATCGAGTGCCAGGCACAGATATGAGTTACTCTGATCATTTTGGTGTCGTCTCTCATTTTACCATTCTCCATCATCCTCCTTCTCCTAGCCAGACAAGACCGAATCGACGCAAGTTTAATGAGACGCAATTGGACCCAACGACAGTACGAGAGATTGTGGATGCACTTGTATTGGACAAGATGAAAGCCAAGAGGGATGCGGATTGGTTATTAGGTTGTTTTTTTAGTTGTATTGTATTGCAATTTATACTCCTGGTGATCATTGTCGCAGTGCCAACTTGTGTACCCGAAACAATCGTGATTGTGCTTGTGACACTCATCGGTAGTCTGCTTATGAATTTTGTTTCTGTTGCTTTACCCGTTTGTCTCATTGTTGCGTTTGTCTTTGGTCGAACGGAAGAACGTGCCTTGTTACAATTCATACAGGAAATAGAGACATTTCAACAGAATATGATTTACTCTACTGTTTAAAAAAGTTACATGTATAATAAAAGGCGACGGTTATTCAATTTTCCCCTTGAGTAAATAAAAAAAGGCAAAAGGGTTTCCATTATGAGTAAGACACCGTCTGTGTGTGTGGGACACAAAAAGAAGACTACGGGTCCTCCCCCTCTTCCAAGTACCTGTTTCTTTTGTGCAGAATGACGATTTTTTTTTTTTTTTATCGTTTTCTGCCCCTCACATATAAACATCCACACACGACCCCCTCTTGACATGAAGCTGATGTCATTTGTGCAGTAGCTGTGTGAAAAATTGTCTAACCATTACGCCATCCATGTTGTCTCTATGTTATAATTTACAATGTGCTCGTGTAACACCTCATTTGTATAAAAAAGGACAAGCCTTTGTATACAATAGAATGTACCACTGTGCGGGTTTTTATCTTTTTTGATCGAAATGGGTGAGGATAGGTGTATTATTTTATGTAGATGCGAGATTATAAAAAAAAAAATGCACGGATGTGTTTTATCTTTGATTAAGTCAAATATTTTTCTTTTTCTTTTTTTTCTTTTTTTTTTTTTGTTATCCAATAATGAAGATAAATTTAACAGAGCACAATCATGACGACAGACTAGTTACCTAAATCATCTTGCCAGACGAATGATTTTTTTTTTTGTTATCTAACAAACCATTCACACGTTTTCCCATTGATTTGGCTTGGTTGCTCTAAAAAGAGTGCACACTTTTTATGCAAATCCCCCAGTTTGTTAAACCCCGCGAACAGAGAGAGACAGACCTCATGATGAAACAACAATCCATCTACTCCCCGATTTCGTATACGATGACTACAGTCAATAGTAGATGATGCATTAATGAACGCATGGGTGTCATCCAAGCATATAGAAGGTTGTTTTTCTAAAATAAAAAGATCAAGTAAGATGCACAGTTAGTTTGTTGTCAACAAACAATATAAAAAATGCATGTATATTACCCCCCCCCCTTTTCAATCTATAAATCTGCCGAGCTAAAATAGAAAGTCTAATAAAAAAAAGCCGAGATCTCAACCCAATGAATATTCGCATGTCGACTGAAATAAATAATAATGAAAAAAAAAAAAAATGACAGAAAGTATTTGTTTAGCATCTTTTTTTAAATTGCATTCAAATACATAAAATTAGTTTAAGCATGATTGGAAAGACTGGGCAACATTTGGCTTACTATTCGCTTCTCTCTCTCTCTCTCTCTCTCTCTCTCTCTCTCTCTCTCTCTCTCTCTCTCGAAAATTTATCATTTTAAAATGGTTGAAAACCGTATTACGTAGTACTTTTTTTTTTTCTTTGGTAACTCCTTTTTCTCTCCTGTAACTCCGGTGGAAAGGGAGGGGGGTTGGGGGGAGTGCAGGCACGTTACTAGGATGCAATCCGTTTTAGCATTGTTTTTGAAGAAGAAAAGAAGAAGAGTGTTACTGTGTTACGTGAATTTCTTTTTGTTCATCTTTCAGTGATGGAACAAAAATATGCAATCTCGCATTGTAAGCTTTTTATTATTTTTTGTTCCTCCGCTTTTCGCTGTAATCATTGAAAGTGAGCCGTATATGTTAAAATCAAATAATTGACCGAGGGAACCTTTTTTTATTATTTATTTTTTCCCGCTCACCTAGTTTTTTTTTTTTTTTTTTTTTTTTCAGTTCTTCTTCGTTTAGAGGCAGCATATGATCATTGTTGTTTTTTTAGATCGAATTGGGAATATTGTTGTACCACAGCATTGACGTACTGACAATGCAAGAATTTTTTTTTTATTATTCCGGGTTAAAAAATTATATAAATGACAATAAGTGAGTTGGATAGAAACAAGGAATGCACTTTAGAAAGAATGGGGGAGACCTCTCCTTCGGAAATGCTTCTTTTTTTTTTATATATAGGATGACAAACGATGCATACTGTGTCTTATGCCGTTTTATACTATATCCCGGCTATAAAAAATAAAAAGAGAAAGATCTAAAAAGCCCTAACTGAGAGAATACCATTTTATTTTTTCCGTGGTTTCCCTCCTTGCACCCACAGAAAAAAAAACTCTAGTTTAACCTATTTTTTAAAAAAAATAAAAGATATAAAAGCAACCTTCTTTTTTCATTTCATCACAAGAATAGTAGTTGCTTTCTTTGATTCCCCCTTCCCCTTTTTTTTTTTTTTAGTCGGGCTTTTTTTTTATACATATATCTTTTGTCCCTGAAAAAAAAAATATTCCGTTCAATCCAGTTTAAATTAAATTTACAAGACTTGTTTTATATCTTCTTTTCTTACTTTGAATGTTACGCTTACGTTGGATCTGTAGTCTGGTGCTAGGTGCTTTCTCTGTGGTTGCTATTGACAACCATACAACCTATACATGTGATTCTCCTATTTATTGTAAAGGTGATTTACTTCATACTGTGCAAATGGCCAGAATCTTTTCGGACTCCAAGACATTTGTGGACATGGTAAGCTATTATAAATGGGAGTGTCTATAAGCACTTCTTTTTTTTTATATACTCATTTCCCCCTCCCCCCCCCTTCTATGCTAGCCTACATCCAAGCCAGAAGCACAAGTACTTCAAAACTTTCAAGCCTTGGGTGGTGTCAATGCCACCAAGGAACAAGTACAACAATTCCTCAATGAAAACTTTCTCAAGGCTGGAACCGAAGTCAAATTATTGCCTAATATTACAATCCCCCCGCTCCGATGGATTGATAATGTAACCGATCCAGATTATCGAGGCTGGATCAGTCATTTAAATGAAGCTTGGGCTAATCTGACTTTCACATTTGATACAAGCGACTTATGCGAGGACTGTTCTAGTTCCATTTTACCCGTCAAACGTCCCTTTGTCGTACCTGGCGGTCGTTTCCGTGAATTCTACTACTGGTAATGATTGACATTGTTTTTATTGAATAGAGTAGATATCTAATCTATCATTTCTATGAATAGGGACTCGTATTTTGTGATCAAGGGGCTGTTACTAAGTGATCAAGTGGAAATGGCCAGAAACATGATTTTGAACTTTTTTGATTTTGTGGAGACCTATGGTTTTATTCGTAAGTGTATATAAGGAAAAAGAAAAAAAAATAGAAAAGCTCACAGAGTATTAAAAAAAAAAAAAAAAAAAATCATAGCCAATGGAGCGCGTATGTATTATCTCAACCGTTCTCAACCTCCTTTCCTAACACAAATGGTACAAGAGTTCTGGGAAAAGACAGGTGATCGTGACTTTATGACGCAGGCTTTACCTCATTTAGAGAAAGAATATGCTCATTGGATGACCAACGCTTCCATTTCTGTACCCGATCCAGAAAATCCTCACAAGAAGTATAAGCTAAACCATTATTCCACGCTCAATACCTCGCCTCGTCCTGAATCCTATGTCGAAGACTACAATACAGTGAACAATGGTACACATTTCACAGACGCCGAAAAGGACCAGATGTACGCCGATATTGCCGCTGGTGCCGAAACAGGGTTTGATTATTCCTCACGTTGGGTTAAGCAAAAGTATCCTGCTGCCGATCAAAAGGAAAACTATGAGATGTTACGCACGATCCATACCTCTGAGATTGTACCTATTGATCTCAACTCGTTGCTATGGAACACCGAGTCCATGTTGGCCGAATGGTTTACAGAGTTTGGGGAAAAGTCAAAGGAGACCAAAAAGAAAGCTGCCTATTATCAAACCCAAGCCAAGAAACGTTTGGACGCCATAGAAAGACTCATGTGGAATGAAGACGACTATAATTTTTATGATTACAATTTAACGGATAACTCACAGAACAAGGATTTCACTCCGGCCAATTTATTTCCGCTTTGGTTAGGAGCCATTCCCCCTCGTATTCTGAAGGACAAGAAGATTTTATCGCATGTGTATGATGAAGCGGAAAATGCTTTGCGTAAGTATCCTGGTATCTTGACCACGTCTTATTATAACACGACGATGCAATGGGATTGGCCTAATGGTTGGCCTCCACTCTCGTATGTGGCGATGGAAGGTATGCTGCGTGTGGACAAGTACTTGAACAATAACAATGATAAGAAGACCTACACAACGAGCCATGGTACGTCTATCTATCGATTGTCTCATAATCTTGCGGAACGTTATGCGGCCTCTGCTTACTGCGGTTGGTATAATACAGGTGGATCGATTCCTGGGCTTTTAGAAAAGATTGAAAATGTATCGGATGATGGCCATATGTTTGAAAAGTTTGATGTGAATACCATTGGCGTATCAGGAAGTCAAGGAGAATATGTATCGCAAACAGGTTTTGGCTGGACCAATGGAATTGCCTTGTGGATATTCAACACATTTACCAATATGACCGCACCTGATTGTACCCAAACTATTACTTTAAGCATTTAATAAATAATAATAAAAGCCACTCAATGGGGGGTGCCTTCCCGAAAAGTAGTCACAGATTAATTTCAGTTTTTTTTTTTTTTTTTTTTTTTTTTTTTTTAACCGTATCGTATGTGAGAGAGCCCTCAGAGCATTTTTTTGGGGGGTGGGGTGGGTTCGAAAAAAGTGTCAAATTTTTTTTTTAAATATTCCCTTTTTCCCTTTTGTTTAATAACACAGATTTTTTATAAAACTAATTAAGATGGCTTTCGAATCTCGTGGTGGTTTCAGTGGTGGCCGTGGTGGAGGTCGTGGTGGTTTCGGTGGTGACCGTGGAGGTCGTGGTGGAGGTCGTGGTGGCTTCGGCGGTGGCGATCGTGGAGGCCGTGGAGGTTTCGGCGGTGGCGATCGTGGAGGTCGTGGTGGCTTTGGTGGTCGTGGTGGAGGCCGTGGTGGTTTCGGTGGCGATCGTGGAGGCCGTGGTGGTTTCGGTGGAGATCGTGGACGTGGAGGTTTCGGTGGCCGTGGTAAGTAACATGCAAACACATCAAAAAAAAAAATTTTTTTATTCATTAGTCATTAACCCTTTCTTCTTCTCATTGATATTAAAGGTGGAGGACGTGGTGCTCCCCGTGGTGGCCGTGGTGCCCCCCGTGGTGGTGCTCGTGGTGGTTTCGGTGGTGGAGCCCGTGGTGGAGCCAAGGTCGTTGTTGAACCCCATAGACATGCTGGTATTTTCGTTGCCCGTGGTAAGGAAGATCTTTTAGTGACCAAGAACCTTGTTCCTGGTGAAGCTGTTTATGGTGAGAAGCGTATCTCTATTGATGGACCTGAGGGAACCAAGATCGAATACCGTGTCTGGAATCCTTTCAGAAGTAAGTTGGCTGCTGCCGTTTTAGGTGGTCTTGATCATATCCACATTGCTCCTGGTAAAAAGGTTTTATATCTTGGTGCTGCCTCTGGTACCTCTGTCTCCCATGTTGCTGATATTGTCGGTGCTGAGGGAGCTGTGTATGCTGTTGAATTCTCTCATCGTCCCGGTCGTGATTTGATTAACATGGCCAAGAAGAGAACGAACGTTGTTCCCATCATTGAAGATGCTCGTCATCCTCAAAAGTACCGTATGCTTGTACCTATGGTGGATGTTATCTTTGCTGATGTTGCTCAACCCGATCAAGCTCGTATTATTGCTTTGAACGCTCATCATTTCCTCAAGAATGAAGGTCACATCGTCATCTCTATCAAGGCTTCTTGTATTGATTCCACTGTAGATGCTGCTACTGTCTTTGCTCGTGAAGTCAAGAAGCTTCAAGAAGAGAGAATTAAGCCTCAAGAACAATTGACTCTTGAACCTTATGAGAGAGATCATGCTGTTGTTGTTGGTAAATATGTCCGTAACAAGTAAAATATTTTCTTCTCTTTTTTTTATTATTAGTCCCCGCATACACACACAACTCTCCTATAACATTTTTCCTCCCTCTCCATGACAACACACACACACACACATCAAAACGCCAAAATTTTTTTTCTATATAATGTTAAACCCTTTCTCTCCTTATCTCCTTCACCTTTCTCCGTTCTAAAAAAGCTTAGATTCTTGTAAATAAATGGAGATAACTTATTTTTATATGGGAAAGAGAGGTTCATTGCATAATGAGCGTTGTTTCAATTTATTTCTGGCAGGTTACACGCTCCACAACATGCACTTTTTTTTATTTTGTCATCTCGGGGCCTTTTTTTTTTTTTTTCATCATTGTCTTTTATGATAGACGAATAGCAAAAGGTCCCTTTTTTTTTATATGTATATATAAAATGATGAAAATTGGAGGGGTTCAATATGATAGAAGAGGGAGAAAGATCCTTTTTTTTTTTTTATGATGGGGATGAGCGTCCACTCTATCGGAAAGTTTTAAACAACCACAACTATTACTGAACAGTGTGTTGTCTCCATGTAGATCATACCGGAGAATTTATTTCCATTCATACAGACGGGCAAGAAAAAAAAAAAAAGTTATCGAGAAATGAAAAAAATGATTTATGAGTGATGTCAATATGTGTTACCGTTATTTACATAATAGGCAAAATGGGAGAGAGAGAGAAAGGGCTTATCTTGTTTTTTTTTTTTAGCCTCCTCCCTCTCTCTCTCTTTTTTTTTTTTTTTTTTTTTCTTCTTTTTCTTTCTTTCTTTTTAACTTTCCGAAATGTCTTTTAAAGTCATGTCGTCACCACGTCATAGCCATTACGAGGAAAAAGGAACAGTGGAAGCCATGTCCATGACACCTGATGATCAAGGTTCAGTCACCAAGGACAGTGGTCTTGTCCTGTTAAAAAACAGGTATTATTGTGGAGAAGACCCTTCTTCGGATAATAAAGAGATCACCACTACTACCACCACTAAAAAGAAACCACCCCCACTCTTCATTGATATCCAAGAGAAGCGTCATCTGGAAGAACTCAATCATCATCCTAACAACAGTCTACAACACAATCATCCTGTCTCCCCTCCCTTAAAGTCACCCTCTGCCTCTGTCAGAATGATGGATTTAGGACCCTTGGATCATGATGAACAGCATGCATTGGAAGAGGAAATCAGAGCAAGACGTCTAGCACGAAGACAACAGCAAAAGAGGACCTACGCCGACGATGACGATGAAGAGGAACAGTCTCGTACTACCATAGGAACACGAGTAGCAGAAGGACATCGAAACTATCAAATGATGTACGATATGTTGACTGGTATTCGTATTGCCGTAGGTCGTGTGTCTGCCAAAATACAGAGAGATTTAACACCTGAGGATTTTACAGCCGCTCATAAACTCGTCTTTGATGTGTAAGTTACCACAAAAAAAAAGGGGGGGATTGTTTTCGTTCGTTAGTTGTTCATCGGATCTCTTCCCATATATATATATAGTACGGGCAATGAATTAACACCGGGAGTGAAATACGATTTCAAGTTCAAGGACTATGCGCCATGGGTATTCAGGAACTTGCGTGAGAAATTTCACGTGGATGCAGCAGATTATATGATGTCCTTGACCAATAAATATATTCTCAGTGAAATTGGTTCGCCTGGTAAAAGTGGTTCCTTCTTTTATTATTCCAGAGATTATAGATTTATCATCAAGACCATTCATCATTCTGAGCATAAATTTATGAGAAAGATTTTGAAAGATTACTACGAGGTAAAGGGAGGTTTTTTGCCTATCAAACAAAACAAAAAAAAACTCATCCCATTGATTTTTTTCTCTCTCTCTCTCTCTCTCTCTCTCTCTTAGCATGTGTCCAATAATCCAAATACATTACTGTGTCGCTTTTATGGACTGCATCGAATTAAATTACCAAGAGGTCGAAAAATTCATTTTGTCATCATGGGTAATGTCTTACCCTCTAACAAGGATATCCATGAAACCTTTGATCTGAAAGGATCCACCTTTGGAAGATTGACATCGGAGGAAGAAGTGGCACGTAACCCACATGCTGTCATGAAGGATCAGAATTGGGTGAAAAACAAGGAACGCATTCAATTGGGCGCAAGTAAACGAGCTTTATTTCTCACCCAGTTGGAAAGAGATGTGGAGATCCTCAAGAGGTTGAATATCATGGATTATAGTCTGCTGGTCGGTATCCATGATATTCGAAGGGGGAACACCGAGGGTATCCGTGATCAGAGTTTACATATGGTCACACCGAGGACGGAGGGCCTGGAAAGACGTACATCGATTCGACGTAGTAATAACGAAAAAGCAGAAATCATTCGTAAAGCGTTAAGGAATACAAATCCAGTCCATATCAATACCTCAGAACTACCCGCCAGTCCATCCGAAGAGTAAGTTACAGAGGGAGAAGAAGAAAGAAAAAAAAGAACTGATGACTTTTTTTTTTTTTTTTTTTTTTAGACGAAGGTGGTGTATATTTTATGCAGATGACGGTGGATTTCGATCGAGTGATGAAGAGAATCGACCCTTGGATAAACTCTATTATATGGGCGTCATTGATATTTTAACACCTTATAATTTCATGAAACGATCTGAACATATTTGGAAAAGTATCACACAAGACAAAAATACCATTTCATCCGTGCATCCCATCGCTTATGGAAAACGATTTATGGACTTTATGATAAAAGCAGTAAATGGATCCTTTGCTGACAAACAAAAAATAGAATAAATCCTCACATCACACACACACTCGCAAAATAACAGTATGCAGCTCATCATTTTTTGTATACCCCAACCACACAGACACACACCATCTTTTTTTTTTTTTTTTTTTTGTATATATATATATATCACTTACACCTTTCTTTTTATTTCTGTACATATACACATTATTTATAAAAAAAAAATCTCTTATTTAGGTTGTTTTAGATACTTGAATTATTTTATTTTGTATTAATGTATTAATTTGAATGATTATTTTTAAAAAAAAAAAAAAGTGTGTGTGATTTAACAACAGAACCACTTCTTCTTTTTTGGCTTCTCTTTAACCTTGTCCTTCACTATACTTTCTTTAACTGGATTAGTGGCTGTAGATTTACCTGCGGCTGTTGTCGCAGCGTTTGTTGCAGCAGTCGTGCCTGTCTTGGCAGCTCCAGCGGCAGCTCCTGTTGCACCTGCAGCACCCGTTGCAGCTCCAGTAGCAGCAGCAGTGCCTGTTGCACCCGTAGTACCAGTAGCCCCTGTTGTTGTAGCACCCGTTGTAGTAGCAGTACCTGGTGTAGCACCTGTAGCGCCCGTTGTAGTAGTAGCAGTATTTGGTGTAGCACCCGTAGCACCTGTCACAGCAGCATTGGTAGTACCACCCGTCGCCATTGTATCTCCCATTTTACTTGCATCGGTCGCCGTTGTTGTACTCATCGGATTCGTGGAATTGCCTGTAGCATTTGCACCAGTCACATTTGTATCTGCAACATTGCCAGAAGGTGTTGTACCCGTTGTATTAGCAGGCGTGGTACCCGTTGTGTTAGCAGGTGTGGTACCCGTTGTAGCAGCAGGTGTGGTACCCGTTGTAGCAGCAGGTGTGGTGCCGGTTGCAGTCGTATCAGATGCTGTAGCAGTACGTACTGCGTCTGCAGAAGTTGGAGGTGTAGTACCTAAAGTATGCGTGGTTGGATCACCATGGAAACCATCTGTAACTGGTGTCTCTACACTTGACGACGGTGCGATGTCGTTTTTTGAAGTCACTGTCTTTGTTGTATTTAAAGAGGTACCTCTTTCACCCACAGATACATTTTCAATATTATCAGTTTTGTCAATAAAAGTGTTATCGCCCGTCGTGGAAGACCTCTTGCCAGCACTTGAAGCAGCAGTAGCAGCGGCGGCGGCGGCGGCAGTGGTGCCAGCTGCTACACCAGCTCCAGTATGTGAGTCTACGTGGCTGGTATCTGACATGGGTTGATGATGTGTCGTATCGACAGCGGAAGAAAGTTGTGGATCTGTTGTAGGATTGGACTGATGCGTTGACCGATCATAAGGTTGATCTCTGGTCATGATATCTCTTCCTTTGACAAAGACGGTTAAAATTTCAGCGAAATTGGCACCTTGATTTTCAGCAATGGCTAATTCGGTATGACTGGGTTGACGTGAGCCATCGCCATCGGAGATGGTACCACATCCATAAGCGGAACCACCAATGACTTCATCTACAGAACCCATGGCGGCATTGGCGTAGCCAAAGGGAACATACATCATACCATGATGAGCGAAATAGGTGACAGCGGTTAAAGCGGTTGTTTCTTGACCACCATGTTGAGAGGCGGTAGAAAAGAAAGTACCGGCGAATTTGCCAGCCAAAGCGCCTTTAGCCCAAAGAGCACCACTGGCATCTAAAAGGGCCTTCATTTGAGCGGGCATGGTACCAAAACGTGTGGGGAGACCAAAGAGAATCCCATCGGGTTCTGATAAACGATCCACAGAGATGATGGGTAAATCGGGTTTAGAGGGAGCTTGCATCTTGGAAAGGATTTCATCCGAAAGGGTTTCTTGAACTTGAAAAAGTTGGACGTCTACACCTTTGGATTCTAAACCTTCCTTAATGGAGAGAGATAATTTGTAAACGTGGTGGTAGAGTGAATAAATCACAATATAAACTAATGGTTTTGTCATGATTTCTTTCCAACCAAAAAAAAAAAACAGCAAAAAAAGAAAATTATGAAAGAAAGGGATTCCAAAAGAAAATAAAAATTTTATTGTCGTAAAGTTTTTTTTTATTGTATTTTCCCTATAACAAACAAGTAAAACTTGAAAAGCGAAGAAAGGGTTCACCCGAAAAAAAAAAAATTTAAAATGACTTTTATTTAGTTTCAAAAGTCTAATAAATAGATGAGCTTTTAGGGAAAAAATATACATGTTGCAAATTTAACAAACAAAAATGAAGTAAAATTAGGATTTAAAAATTGGAGAAAAATTGTAATTTTATATCTTGAATCTCTCTTTTAAAATAAAACACTTCCTTATAAGTCATGCCTCCTACAGTTTATATTGTCATCTATACTCTCTACCATCATATTCACAAGTTGGCTGTTGAGGTTCAACGTGGTCTTGAAAGCTCAGGTGTCAATGTCAAGATCTTCCAAGGTATGGGGATTGTATTCATGATGAAAACAGCTTTGATATACTAACCTTCCCCTATACACACACACACACACATACTCTCTCTCCAGTGCAAGAGACTTTACCAGAGGAAGTTCTTCAAAAGATGCACGCCCCTCCCAAGCTTGATTTACCAATCATCACAGTAGATCAATTAACAGAAGCTGATGGTATCATCTTTGGTATCCCCACACGATTTGGTACTATGCCCGCTCAATTAAAAGCCTTCTTGGATGCCACTGGTAAACTCTGGGCTACAGGTGCACTTGCTGGTAAATTTGCCGGTACTTTCTTCTGTACTGCCTCTCAACACGGTGGTCAAGAAACGACCGCGCTTACCACCGTGACTTATTTTGCGCATCATGGCATGATTTATGTTCCTTTTGGTTTCGCAAGTGCTCATTTGTTTGATAATTCCGAAGTCGTGGGTGGTTCTGCTTATGGTGCTGGTACAATTGGTAAGGCTCCTCCTCCTCCTCCTCCTTTTTACTTTTTTAAAGATTTTCTAACTTTTTTTTTTTTTCTTTTATATAGCCAATGGAGATGGGTCTCGTCAACCTTCTCAAAAGGAATTGGAAATCGCTGCTACTCAAGGTGAAAACTTTGGTAAAGTCGTGTCTACCTACTATAAGGGAAAATCTACCATCTAATAAATCCCACTATAAACCTAATTTATCGTAATCATTATAATAATAATAATAATAAAAGAGAGAGATATATCGTGAAATGACACCAGTGTATCAAATGATTAGGGATGTCTGTCAAAGCATCGTTTCCCCCCAGTTCGTATTTTAGATCCTTGGTGCTATTTCTTTTGCTGTCTATGAAGGATATAAGACTGCTCGCACAACAATGCTTTCGGGAGTCGTATGTGTGTTGGACAGGGGATGAGGGTAGCTTTTTTTTTTTTCACGCAGACAGAGTGTAACAAAAAGCGTTTATTTTATTCAGTGCACATGAAAAAGTTGATGAAGGGTTCTAATATTGAACCTGTTGACTTTATACCGGTTTTCAACAAGCTGATCCACAAAAAAAAAAGAAATCTGTCAAGGTTGGGTTTCATAATGAATGAAGGGGTTGCTTTATTCACTTTTTAGCGTGCTGATTTTCGAGTAGAATGTGAATCACTCATATGGTCTGGACACGTCATGTTTTTTTGTAGGTGATACGGAGCGACATGCTCAAACATTCAACATTCATTGCAATGTGTGTATAAAAGGTATTAAATAACTCCAAAAAAAACAAATAAAACCAGCAATGAACAACACTGAAAAAAAAAATTGATGATGTCACTAATTTTTAATGTGTGTAAAAATGAAAAAAAAAATAAAAAAAAAAAAAAAATCCCCGGATGGGCTGGTAGAGCAAAATAGGACAAATAGTATCGGGGGGTCCTTTCTTTTTTTTTTTGACCCTTTATATATTTTTCTCCCCACTCTTTAAGTTTTTTTCAAAAAGAACTCTCCAACTTTTTTGAAAAAATAAAATAAAATAAAAAAAAATATGTCTTTGTCTCTCAAGTCTCTTGTTCAAAACTCTAAGCTTCTTTCAAGCTTCTTGAAGCCTGTTGCCAAGGCATATGCCGGCGCTGCTGGTTATAGACAAATTGGTAAACATTACAAAAAAAAAGATTTTTAAAAAAGTTCAAAATGACTAACTTCATTTCAACAGGTCTTCGTTATGATGATTTAATTGCTGAAGAGAGCGAATTAGTTCAAGAAGCCCTTCGTCGTCTTGAGATTGCCGAACCTCGTGCTGCTTATGATCGTGCTTACCGTATCCGTGTTGCTCAACAATGTTCTTTGAGTCATCAACTTTTACCCAAGGATAAGTGGGTTACTGCTAGCGAGGTAAAGAAAAAGCATATAGACAAGGAGAGAGAGAAAAGAAGTGGGATGAAAGATTGATTGTGTACTAAGACTTTATTTCTATTATCTAGGATATCAGATATCTTCAACCTTACATTGATGCAGTCGCTTCTGAGACTGCTGAACGTGATGCTTTCGACAACATCAAGGTTGCTGCTCGCCATTAGATTTAATAACAAAAAAAAAAAGTCATATTTTTTTTTTTCCTTCATCTCTCACTTTATTTAATAAAAGAAACCCCTTCCCTTGGATAGTGTTTTATACTAGGAAACATCAGATTATACCAAGCCAAAAAAAAAAAAAAAAAAAAAAAAATAATAATAATAAAGTCGTGGATAAGCTATGAATGATATAGAGAGCCTTACTTGTCATCTGGGATAAATAGACCGTTTTAAACAAGATCATTTAAAGAAAACAAGGTTGCATGACAACAGGGAGATGAAAAAGACATATTGATGCACAATGAACGCACATTAAAGATTGACTGTGGCCTGACCTTTGATCTCTTTTTTTTACAAGACAAATATCAAATTTTACTTCCATTGTGTGCTAAATTAGAGAAATCTAAACGGGGGAGAGATGTTTTGTATCCGCACCCTCATAAAAGAATCACAGTTAAAAAAGAGACCCTTTTTTTTTTCAGCATAATGCGTTTAAAAGGGTTCAATCTATCCTAGGATAGAGATATCACAGTGATACGACGACTGGGAAAGAGAGAAGATGACAAAATATAGGATGATTTTTTCAGTATCAGACAAATGCAGTTTAAACCCAACACACACACACAAAAATCCCAAGATGCTGGTATACCCCTTTTTTGTCAAAGACTTTTCTACGTGAACTGTAATTTTTTTTTTTAGTTTTGAGAATGAAAAAAAAAACTGATGTTTAATATAGAATAAACAGTAGATATATGTCAGACAATTTAATAAGACGATGGAGGGGGGTTTTGAAAGCGGTGATGTTTGAAAAACCTTTTTGTGTGTAGCACATGTAACAGCCTTTGAATTTCAGTTTCGAATCTTACACAAGCATAATTGTTGCAAACAAAAACACAAAAAAAAAATTCTTCATAACAATAGAAAAAAAAAAAATGTGCGTTGGGTATGACGCAAGTTTATATAGATCATGATATTCAGTGGCTGAATTATGCTTGTTGTGATCAACGAACACTTTTACCATTTTGAGATGATAACAAAAACGTTGGATTACATTGCATCATGCCTTGTAATTAAAATTGCTATTTGCAGACAACTGATTTTTGTCTCAAAGGATGAAACGCCAACAATTTAAAATGCTTCCAAATAACAAATCGGCAGGGAGGATTCTTTTATAAACGTATATTAAATAACAATCCATTTACCTTTTTTTTTTTTTTTTTTTATTGTGCAAGAACGCCCAATCTCAGATGGTCTAGTTCCAAATCAGGGACCGTTTTTTTTAAAAAAAAAAAAAAAAAAAACTATAAAACTTGACTTAGTTACTCCAAACTTTCTTTAGGTTTTCTTTTATACTTTTATTGTTGTTATGGATATTCCAAATATAAATATACCTAAAGGGAGTGACTCGAGTGTTCCTCGTATTCGCAATCTCCATCCTTCGCAACTTTCACCGGACCATGTAGGCGATGAGCATATACCTATTGAACGCACCATGAGCTCCTTCTCTGAAAGACTCGGTTCCTTTGTGGGTTCTTATTCTCGCACAAGCATGATGTTTATGGCAGAAAACTTGGCTGTACCCAATGCCCCTTTTGTGAGTTTTCCAAATCTACAGGAGAAATATGTAGGGTAAACTAACTCTCTCTCTCTTTTAACAAAGTTGGATGAGGAAGACGATAAATATTCTGCAATTTCGTCGGGTTATGTTTCCAGGATTCCATCAAAAAACTCTGTGTCACGTCTCAGTCGTATTGAATCAGGTCCTAGCAATGAAAACACCGCTCTCTTATTCTCTCATCTGGATAAAGTGCTATCTGTCAGAAGTATCTGTACCGTCGCCGATGAGTATCGCTATGAACCGCATCCAATGGCTGCTGAAAAATCTTCTTTTACACAATCCATCTTTAATTCTATCAATATCTTGATTGGTATTGGTATTTTGGCATTGCCTCTTGGTTTCAAGGTAAAATATATCTAAAACTCCCCCTCTCATCTTATCTTTTTTTAACTAACATTTCACAGTGTGCGGGTTGGGCTATCGGTATGTCTGTCTTTATCTTTTGCTGTGGTTTAACAAATTACACTGCCAAATACCTACAGAAATGTTTAGACCTTGATCCCGAATCTAGAACATATGGTGATATGGGTGCCTTAGCCTTTGGATTAAAGGGTCGCATTTGGGTCACAGCATTATTTATTACAGAGTTGATCACCAGCAGGTAAATAGAAACTAAAAAAAAAAAATAGGCATTGTAACATGGGAACTGACCAACACTTATTCATAGTGTGGCGCTGGTAGTTTTATTAGGGGATGGTATTGATTCTCTGTTCCCCGGATCTACCGTGGTAGAAATCCGTATCTTATCATTCTTTATCTTGACGCCCATGCTTTTCTTGCCTGTACGACATTTATCTTATACAAGTTTATTGGGCATTATTAGTGCCTTCAGTATTATTGTGGTCATCATTGTAGACGGTGTCAATAAAAAGGATGCTCCTGGCAGTCTAATCCAACCCGCTGTAAAGTATTTCTCATTTGGAAGGATAAAACTACTATTGTCTTTTTTCTTAACTCTTTATTTCTCTCCCCCTTATTGTTTAGGATACCGAAATCTGGCCTTCAAATTGGTCTACTGTACCCCTTAGTTTCGGATTGATCATGGCTGGTTTTGCTGGACATGCTGTCTTCCCAACCGTCTATCGTGATATGGACAACCCGAAATTATATGTTCGTATGGTGAATTGGACTTATGTCGCCACCACTATTGTTTATTTCCTCGTGGCTGCATGTGGTTATTTAATGTTTGGTTCTGACACAATGCAAGAGGTAAGAAAAAGAAAACTTTTTTTGGTGTAAGCATTACACAGTGGAGTAACATTACGTAGATTACGCAAAACATTGTTTCAATCCCCGAATACAACCAAACCTTAAATCGCCTTGCTGTTTGGTTAATTGCGATGAATCCCATTGCGAAATATGGTTTGACGGTGAACCCAGTGAATTTGAGTTGGCAAATTTGGTTATTCCGTAGCCCGCCTTTGGAGGACTGGTGTTACAAGAATAGCTGGCGTGAACCCATTTTGACAGCGATTGGAAAAATCTGCATCAGTGCATTTATTGTTGTACTTGCTTACATTATTCCCGGATTTGATAAAATCATGTCATTATTGGGTGCGTTCTTTTCCTTTATGATCTCGGGTATCTTTCCCCTTGTTTGTCATTATTACCTCTTTAGTGATTCCATGTCCATCAAGCGTAAAATGTTGGATTTCACTTTGTTTATTGTGGCTTCCTGTATGGCTTTGACTGGTACCTTGTGGAGTTTCCTTTAAAAAAAAAAGCATTCCCCCCCCCCATCCCCAATTCTTTTTTTTGGAAAATTGTATATATATATAGATTTGAAAAAAAAAAAAAAAAAACAAAGAAAAGAAAATATATTACAATTACATATATATATAAAAAAAGAGAGACTTTAATGTATCCAATTGTGAAGATCATCCAGTGCTTCTTGTGATAACGCATGACTTAGATCTGATTGTGATGATGGGTCTTGTTGTATATGATGAACACTTTCTAACTTTTCATATAAGGCTTGTTGAAATCGTTCACGAAACAAGGGGGATACCGCCATCAGTAAATTATCCATTGTTTCAAAAAGCAATTCCAAATTCCTTTGTACTACCTGTGCTGCCAACATGGCGTCTTTTGTATTAGAAAGTGGTGAACATGATGCAACCTATTATTTTTTTATTATTTATTATTTATTATTTATTATAAACTCCGTCCCCACTCTCATTTTAATAAAAAAACACACACACTTTACCTTGTACCCTTCTATCGATACTTCCACTACAATCATCACTCCCTCTAATAACGTCAAATCCAATCTTCCAATATTATTAATCTCATCGCGTACAAATACTGTAGCTGAACCAGGTACAATGCCATAATCATAAGCATGCGTGATATCATCCAATTCATCACTCAAAAGGCTATGTCTCATTTTAAAAAAAGTTATTATGGTAAAAAAAAAAAGAAAAAGAGATAAAATGGGAAAAAAAAGTTTTTTTTTTTTTTAATGCCTGGATTAAATAGTTCACATGACTATGACCCTCATCCTCTTTATAGAACAACAAAATATTCTTTTGCCATGGACATCTAGCTTTTCAGTGTAACGTTGGACATGTGCCTTCATTGGGTTACACCTTCTTAGCGCATATAGTTTTCCCCCCCTCCCCTCTTTCATTTTATGAAAATTCAATTCAGTTTGGTCATATTTCAATCGTGATTCTTCATTATAAATATATATATATAAATATCATTAAATTGCAGAACAATGTGCTTCCTAAAAAAAAAAAACCTTTGCAGAAAACATATTAAATAGATACGGGGGAATAGGCCTTATTTTTTTTTTTCCTTTCAAACAGTCATGAGATAGATAGTAACACAACATGAAAAAAAAAAAAAAAGCTTTTACTACTAAAATCTCAAAAGTGGGGACACCTGGTAAGCAGTAAATGCCATCAGTAAAATAACAAAAAGAAGAAAGCCTACGAGACTTATTGTGGAGTAATTGTAAGGATCACTCTGTATAGGCAAATGTTGAAACTGATGATAGTTGTCCTTGATGGCAGTCCAATAATAACCAGTCCAGTTCTTTTTGATAATCTCTTCTTGACCAAGGGGTACACCTTCTTGAACTACATTGACACTACTAGATCCATCCATCTTGTTTTCAAATGAAAGTGTTACCTTCGAATAATGATCTTTATATATGTAAAAACTAGAATTTTAGAAAAAATCTGTGTGTGAAAATTAAAAAGATTTGTCTTCTTTTTTACCTTTGGGCCAGTTTTTAAGTCTCCATGATTGTATAATACTTTTCCCAGGTGTCTAACTCACACGCATGAGATCATTATCATAAAAAAAAGAAGTGACGCTTTTTTTTTTTCCATTGGGGACTTACCGTCTGTAATAAAATACCATGGACATTACCATCAAAAAATTCAAAACGACTACCGATTTTTTTGGACACTTTGGGTTTCCCATGTGTCCAGATGGCTGCACGTGTTGGATCCAACAAGGCTTCATAAATATCCCGAGCAGAAGCACCATTGAAATCAAATGAGTGCTTCACTACAGTCGTTCGTAATACCTCATCCTCTTTTTTTGTCGTCGAAACAAAAGGTGGTGGTAAAGAAACTGGGTTCTTTCGTCGCTGAACTAAATCGGGTGGTGTAGATGCATCTGCATATAAATCTGCGCTATAATCTTTTTTTTTTTTTTCGGGTGGGAATTTTTTTTTTTTTTTTTAGACGTGTGTATTCCCCTCTTTTTCTACTGTTCCAAAAAAACTCCTTACTTTGAATCAAATCATTTGTAAATTTTGAAAATTTGGTTCGTAATAAAGGTGTCAATTGGTGACGGATCCATGATTTAAGGTCTCCATCGTTACATTCAATCATAAACTACCAAAAAAAAAAAATGTGAGTAACAGCAATTGATTCTTTTTGCATTTTGAAGGTGGTTTTTTTCCTGGGGGGGGGGACTTACTACATAATCGTCTATATCGGTATCATAGGCTACCTCAGGAACACTGATGGTGCCATAGGTTTTTGATCCGTCACGTAACTGAGCTTCCCAACTCAGCTTTAAGGCAACATCGTAAATAGCCAATAACTTTCCTTTACGTTGGTTCAAGTCGACATCACCAGTACATTCATCAAGACTTGTGATGCGTATCTTGGTTTTATCGCTTTCTGTTCCCAGGCCTACGAGTTGTTGTGTAAGATACGTCTTTGCCCAACTTCGACAATCTTTGTTAACCCTAGACATGAACACGGTATTAAAAAAAAAAAAGTGTGTATGCATGATGACGATGTGTGTTTGCTTCTTTTATCATTACCAATGCCTGAAAAGAAAAAAAACGTGGAGGGGGTGGGAGGCTTCTTGTTAATATGAACTATATCTTTACAAACAGTTTACTTTACCAATTATTGACATTACGCATGTCTGACATTTTTAACAAGAAAAAAAAAAGAGAGAAAAGGAAAGCCCAAAAAAGGTTTTTTTTTTTTTTTTTATTTGTGATAGAAAAGAGAGATTTGGTGGATTTGTGCAGTTTACCCAAAAGCAGGTACAGACTTTGCAGATTGAGCAGGACTTCCCATGGTAGAGCTAACGCCACCAGGACTAAGTGCGTTACTTGCCATACTATTAGGACTATTGGACATGGCAGGATGCATGGAAGCCTGACTGCTAGCAGGTTGGGTAGACTCCTTGATAGCCAAAAGTTGTTTAGCACGGAAGGCCTCATAGTGAATTTGTGCCGTCGTTTCAATCAAATCTTGAAGATGGGTACGAGTCAAGAAATTGCGTAAATAAATAAACTCACAATGCTCTTCGTTCTCAACATTAATCACACCATATCGGTTCTTTCGACCTCGCACGGGTCTACCATCAATCACAACGTTGCGCTCAGAACCAACAATAGCAAAAGGGAGTAATTCTCGAATACTCTCATTTAAAGCTTGTTCTTGTTCATCATCCTCATCACTTTCATAAGGATATAATTTAATATTATGGAAAACTAATTCTGCCTTGATCTAATAATTTAAGCTTTTGTCAGTCTCTTTTTTTTTTTTTTTTTTTTCTCTCTCCGTGCTTTTTTAGGCTCATCTACTTACTCTTTGTTTAAAAGCTTGTCTCTCATCAATGGTCAAGGAATCAGACTTGGCAATCACAGGTACAACATTGACTACCTCTGAAAGCTTCTTAAGAACAACAATATCAATAGGCTTCAATCTAAATTTCTTTTAGGGTAAACAAACAAGTACATCCGCAGGACCAAAAAAAAAAAAAGAATACTTACGCATGGCCAGTGGGGCCGATAAAGAACAAACAACAATGGACTCTTGTATCTTGAATATAACGGTCACGGGTAGCAGTTAATTCCTTACGCAAATAAGCAGAATGCTGATCTTTAATGTATTTGATAATGGGTTCCCAACTAAAACAGAGCAAAAATTGTAATTTAGTATATATATTGGCAATGTTTTTTTTTTGGTACAAAGTGTTAAATGAATACGCACCAGTTTTCGTTATTGACTTGATCTCCGTATCCAGGGGTATCAACAATATTCAGTCTAAGACGTACTCCGTTCTCCTCAATCACTGCAGTTGTAATTAGAAAATAGGGAGATAAGAATATAAAAAAAAATGTTTATACATTACAGTGAGATACAGTTTGGATTTCGGTGGTTTGTCTAGGTGGTTCATCAGCAGAGAGACGAGCTTTACTTTCAATCAAATGAGAAGCAAAAATGGTATTGACCAAAGTGGATTTACCCAACCCTGATTGACCTATTTTTTTTTTTTTTTTTTGGGAGGCGATGTCAATGAGATATCCGTGATAACAAAAGAAGTTTAATAAAATCTTACCAACAACCATCACATTAAAGTGAAATCCCCGCTTCAATAACTTTTTCTCGATTTGTTGTGTAATTGTATCAAAACCTACATATCCTTCCAATGAAGTTTGAAGTGAAGACTACAAAAAAAAATGTAGATAGTTAGTTTCTTTTTCCAAGTCTGCTTTCTTCCTTTTTTTTTTTTTTTTACCGCTACAGGTTCAACAGCTAAAGACGACGATGACATTTTTTTTTTATAAACAAGAAAGTATAAAAATAAAAAAGAAGAGCAAGAAGAACAAGAAGAAGAAAAAAAAATTTTCTGTTAAAAAGGGGGGGGGGGAAGATAAAAGGAGGAAAAAAGGAGAGAGAATGTTGCTGTTGTTACACGTTCCAATGTGCACTGCATGAAAACAAATCCTTAAAAAAAACGTCCTGTCATCCCATTTTCTTATTTTAAAAAGAAAAAAATGCTTGACCAGTCACAGTGAATCATGCTATTTTCTAAATAGCCCAACATCTCAAAGATTCCATCAAAAAAAAAAAAGGTCCTATATCGATCTGTTACTTTCTCCACTTGTCTGACTATTTTGTGCGTGAGACTTGGTCATATCTTGCAGCGTTGTTATTTTAACCCCTCATTGAAAGGGGTTGGTCTTCCTGTTTTTTTTTTTTAAAAAAAAAAAAAATCAGATAAAACTAAACAAACGTATTAGCTTTAAACAAAATACCAGGTGGTTGAATTAGTTTCTGTGTCTTTCGTTTCAACACCTTCAATATCTTGTAAAAATAAAATATACCTTCCAAACTACATATCCGTGAAGCTGTTTTTTTGATTAAAATACTACTACATTGTCCACCACGAAGCATCACGTAGTATTATATTGACCTGAGAGTTCTCCGTTTGATAAATTACTTCAGGTATTCAATAGCATCACCAAGTGCGATTTACACAATATGAAGTATAGGCACCACCTAATCGTAGAACCAGACGACTAACTAACATTTAAAGTTAAAATCCTTACAAAAGAAAATGAACATATTGCATTGTCAAACAAGTCATCTCACGTTAGTACTTACTTTGCTTTTTAATCACACTCAGAGACTAGAGCATCGACGAAAAAGAACAATGGATAGCCCGGCGGCGATATTTTTTTGCAGTACACCACTTATCCTAGTTTATAATTAATTTATACATTGTTTGCTATATTAGTGCACAACTTCCACCACCAATGACGTATAATAACGTCTTATTCTTTTATAACTTGTCAATATCTTTGCAAATAGTATCGAAGAAGCTTTCAGTATATTGATTATACAATGGTTTTATTACCGCTATTAGTTGGTCATGACATGTTATGTTTTCAAAAGAGAAGAGGACTCAGTTGATAAAATAAAAACTTTCTGTCATGCTCGGTATTTGTAAAAAAAAAAAAAAAAAAAGCTATCAAAAGATGCACCATATGTCTTCTTTCGAGTAATGATATAATAGAGTTGCATGTCATTGACTGGTACTTATTTAGCAAAAAATTCGAGTGAATTAAACCTTAAACCATGTCTTGCCTTCTTTCTCAATCAGGACAGAATTAAATTTAATTTCACACATTCACCTAACTCTCTTGTAAAGAAAACCCTAAATCATCTGGGTACAAATCATAAGGGCTGCATTTATAGCAGCTCCGGGATGGAATATTAATACCCAATAGTTTCTAAACATATTGTGATAATTGAGGGGAAATGTAAATTGGAAAATAAAGCAAGTAAAGAAATGAGACTCTATAATACTTTAAATTATAAGTTGGAGAGTTTGTCATGATAAAAATAAAAGTCCTTTAAAAGATTATTATGTAACCTGCTTATCTGTGGGAAAGTCTATCCTCTTAATTGGAGAATCTTTTCGTGTCAGTTACTTTTATAACAATAAAAATAAAATAATTGTTGTTGATAGCAAATTTACAGAGCATATTCCATACAATGGTAAAGAAGGATGGGTTTTTAAACAAGTTAAGATGCCAGTCTTACGAATATGTATTACAGGTGATGTATCATTGAGGAAATGAAGGATCGAATTATTTGAATAACTAATTAAACAAATCCTTCCCTTTCACTTATACCTGTTCAATCTATTTGGGGATAATTTGTGTTCCAAAAATTCAATGGTTCTGAAGCTCAATTTCTTACAGCTGACTCGACCATTGTTACTGTCAAGTTTATATAGAAAGTAGCAATGTGAAAATATAAATGAAAATTAAAGATATTATTAAGTGGCCAACAGACTACAAGCATTTATTCAATAAATATAAAGTGTAAAAAAAACATAAAACATGTTCGGCCAGTCCGATATAAATGTCTTCAGAAAATTCTGGTAAAATATGACTGGAAAAGACCATTCAGGGCTTTATTTTTAGGAAGAAATTTTGTACAGTTAAAAATGGCTAAAACAGATATAATTAAGCCTAACTTGTAATTATGAATAAGACTAGTGTTATATGGTATTTGGTTTGAAATTTAAAATAAGGGGTAAAATGAAGAATAACAGATGACTTTATAACGGGAAACAGACTGTGGAAGTAGTCATATTATGTAAAATTAATAAAAGGTTGTAGCTTTGAATAACTTTAGCGATAAAATCAGTTCAATGCAAAGTTTCATAAATTATGAGTATAAAGATGTATCTTTGATTTGATGGTTTATGTTGGGAGTTATATTATCAAGTATACTTAACATATTATTGGCTAACATATGATTAGTTAAGTGAAAAATACCGCTTTAAAAATTCTCCCTTTCTGTCGTTCTTTGTTCAAATTTCACAAAATCTTTTTTATTTTTTCGAGAAATGGAGAAAATAGAGCTTTTGTGTTAGTAAAAAAAAAAAGTGTTAAAACTATGCCGCAATTTTTTTATCATTAAGAACATACATGCTCATTGATGTATCCAAAAACAATGTTTTCGGTCATTAAACTATAGGAGGTCCATTTTTCGAAAGTTTTTAAAGCAATGTTACCCAGGGCTTAAGAACTAGCATATTTCCTTCCTATAAGTGTCATCATATTTTGAGCAATCACTTTATGACTATTTTATTATCGTATTACATGTTCAGTAACTAGGATTATAAATTAAGATGAAACTCAAAGACTATAAAAAGTAAAATAAAGAATGACCAAAAAACAGTTAAAGTAATCAATTGAGTTTGGGAAAAAGAGAAATAGATAGTGTGACACTTGATTGAATTATGATAAAAAGAAACTAAAGATATTTTTTAGGGTTCTTATATTAAGAAAGGACCAAAAAGCAACCAATACCACCAATCCCCAAAGCTTATACTTGTGTGAGCTTCAAATAACGCTCAGTGAAAACTCGCTCAACGCTTTCGGTCTTCATTTAAAACGCAAGTCTATCTTCCTTAATTCTAAACGTACGCATCTGGCACGTTACTAACACGTTGATAATAAATATGTATAAACTACTATTTATTATCTATTCTAGCTAAGAGACTAATTTTTGGCTGAATAGAATGATCATGTCGCAAGCATTTAAACTATTCCTTAGAAGTACATCATTAGTCATTGTTATAATGCCTTTCTTTAGTTGTTGTAACCCAGTTTTTTAAGACATTCTTTTAACCTCTTTTTGGTTCTTTTATCATAAAATGAACCATAGAAATAATTTAGTTCGTATTAGCTTATTTCCTACCTTAACCTGTAGAAATCTTAATAGTTCATTTAAGTCTTTGTAATTTTGTATACACAAATAATCCTTAGTAAGTGAGTAAATTTAAAAAAAGTCACTCAAAAAGGATATTTTGTGTCAGTTCACGCAAAATGTGATTTACATACAACATTTGCATTAAAATTAAATAAAAACAACTTAAATATTATACAGCCATTCAAACTTCCCGCATAGTCTACACTTGTATACCGCAATACATACACATTTTAAAACAATCTCGTAGCCTACTCAAATAATTGACAACTTCTAAAAAGACTTTGTCGTTTCTTATATAAAATATCCATTAATTCTATAATGAAAAAATATTTGATTTACCCAGTTACTCACAGTTACCTTCCTTGGTATTCTAAAATGTTTATCCTTCTTGACAGAACAATGGTCTCTTTTTTTTTTTTTTTTTTTTTTTTTTTTTGGAAAATCAGCAGTGTTGGCTACTCTATTTAGTATTTAGGTGTACTCCTTCGAATAATATCCTTATATATAAGGGTGCCGTACTGATTATTCGTTCAATCAATTATATAAAACAACGTAGCGCTAACTCTAGAGTTGTATACTCACGCTCTTACTTTTTTTACCTTACTTGTCAACCAATAAAACGCTAATCCAAATGATGTTCCTGCGTGATTGAAAATTCCATAAAGCAATTTTTTAGAAGTATTATAGTTTTTTGTGGTGAATTATGAATCGGTTCAGGCGATCGTATAAATACCTGCAAGCTTTGTATGCTATCTTGAAACTCTATTGATTCTATTTTAAAAAAAATAATCATTTCTTGCAGTGCAAACTTTTTCAAGTCAAATCATATCCACCATAATGATCTACATACACCACATCGATCAGTTAAAACAAAAAGAGGTCTCACCGAGAATCGAACTCGGATCACCGGATTCAAAGACCGATATGATAACCATTACACTATGAAACCTTGACATGTTATGATATTATTATTTGTTTACTTAAGCCTTATTAAATAAATTTTATCAAATCACGTGACAATCACGTGAACCTATTCCTATTGGCCAGAAGAGTACTTTCGAAGTAAAGTACAAAATAAAGTATGTGGTAAAAGATAATTGTAATATGGGGTTACTTATACTATCTAATTTGACTGATGTTTCATATGTACGCAATTGTTTTCATGCTAAAATAGTTTATGGCTTTGCTTATTAGTTCTTATGACATACAGTTTTGTTTTTTTATTTTAGTCTTGTCTTCGTGACCTTTGGCTTAAACCTTCGTTTGGGTCTTGTGAGGTCCATTGCATCATAATAGATCTCGGTACCGGGCTCTTGTACCGGAACTATTTTATTGGATAGATTGGTTCTGACAGTTTTCGTTAAACGTATAACATATAACAAGCCTCCTGTTAATGCGGTTATTATACCAGATCCGAACAGTGACCTGGGCATAGATATGCCGCGTGAGATCGAGTTACGGCTTAAGAAATCAAAAGCTAAAAAGAGAAGATTTGTACCCAATGTCGATCCGGCCACTAGTAAACCATCAAAGAAGTAACACCCCTTAATTTTAAATATCACAACACTAATTCAGAAATTTGACAACTTGATTGCTTTATATTATTATTGTGGTATTTGACAAAAATAATACACTTGAGAAACAATGAGATAAAAGTCTATCTTTAAAAATAGAATAAAAGAACTTTGCTGCTATGAGATAATTGATCCTTTTTATATTGCACAACTCTACTGGGTTTTAATGATGAGTCAACCTTTTTGGTTTTTTGAACAGATATATACTTTGTGTACTAAAATCGCATATAAAATCATTCCATCGATCCTTGTTCTATCAAACAAGATAGACAGTTTATAAAATAAAGAGAAAGGTAATTGTGAGACTGGATAAATTGAATATCGTTTTATTATTGAATTAGAGGATGGTTTATATAGGAATTTACAAAGTCCTTTCGGTACTTGTCAATTAATAGAGCAGGCTGAGAGAATGATTTAATGTAAACATATTGCAGTAAGCATGTGTGGACCATGCGTGCATTGTAAGCTGTGGTATTATTTATAAGTTGTTTTTATCATTTGTTAATGCAGATGTTGCGTGTACGTGAGGTGACACAAAATAACTATTTCGAGATTCTTCGCTAAAGTATGTAACTCACAGAATAGTGCTTGTATACACTTCGGGATATTTGTGTATACAACAATTCTTGATCGACGGGTACATAATATCATAACACTCATAGTCACTAGATATTCCAAAAGAATAAGTTTGTCATAAATCCTTTTTCTTTTTTCTTAAATCAATGAAAAATAACTCATCAACATACAATTTAAACCACCTCAAAGTAAGGTATAAGCGAAAAAAAAAAAACAAGACTTACAGCACCAGCGTCTCTACTGTTGTTCATTCAGAAAAAAAAAAAAAAAAAAAGCCTTGATGGGTAGGCACCAAAATCAAAGCTCTCATCGTTTTCTATTTTCAGTAGAGTTTGTACTGAAATAACTGTTTTTGTGTGTGCGATAATTCGGAACAAACGTTATAAAAGAAAAATACCTCCATCATTCGAGGACAATTGTGTTCATGGATGGAAGCGACGTGACAATGAAAAAAAAAAGAGACGAAAATGAATAGTTGTCTCATCAACAAAAAACATCTGTCATTAACGAAACGATTCTTTTTCTCTTGGGGGTTAAAAAAAAAAAAGGTTATTTTTGGAACTCGATACAAGTACGATAGTTTGCTGTTGAATTGGGGCAAGATAAATAAAGGAGCACCCATGATGATGATGGAGATGCTCTTTCTATAGGTTGTTATTTAATTCATAACAGTAAAAATATACTGCATACTATATGAAGTGAGCACAATCAAAGCTCCCCATACAAAAATCCTCGGGGACCCTAATGTCAGATGTATCTTTGAGTATAATATAATCTCTATTCTCCCAGCATGATAGCCTTCCTTTGTTCTTTCTCCTTACCTTTTACCATGCTATAAATGCTAGATAATTCATACAAAGCAGTGCTTTTTATTTGATCGTTTTTCTCTTATAGAGAATAATTAATGCCTGTTCATATAAAAATAATTTACTCGCACTTTTTTAAAAAGAGTAAAATGGCTCTCCCCCAAAGAGTGTACTTAGATTTTTTATTTCTTACTGTCCTTCTTACATGTGTATTAAATAAGCAAAAGTTATTAAATAGTATACTTGTTGATTTCGTATACATAGATACAGTATCATTTTGATACATGGATGATGTAGCATAGCACCAGACCATTTCCATCACTTCAAATGTACTTGTCGGCCTTTTATTTTTTTGATCCTTTTACTTCGCACTTATTTTATAAACATACGCACGGTGGTTCAATATTTGAAGTGAAAAATTTAAAAACAAAGCAGATTGAATAATTCATTTATATTGATAATTTCGCCCCCCCCCCCTTTTTCACTGTATACATGGCAGGTTATCTTTTGACAAAGTGTAAAAATGCTGGTAATGTGGATTGTACTGGGTTTATCTTTAGGTGACTTTACCTTCATAATCACTAGTCATGAAAAGAGACGTATATGTCTATAAAAAAGCCATATATAATAGCAAACCTCATACAGCAATAGGCTATATGTATTGGATATGCTCTCATAAAAAAAAGCTACACTGTGCAGAAAATTAGGGAAATAACAAACACGCAGGGAAGTAAGTAGTAGACAAAATAAATTTTGTCTGCCTGAGGCTATTCAAATTTTAAAAGTCATGTCAAGCCACCCGACTGGGAAACTGCATTCCCTCGCTCAATACGCGACTCTCAAAAGAGTAAAAAAATCTGGGGACCGGGAAAAGGCTGGATTGCAATGAAAAGAAGGGCAGTAAGGAATAAAAAAAAATCTGAAGGGAGTGGGGGGGGGCAGAAAAAGGCTGGGTTACAACTACAAGAAGGGCAGTAAAGAGTAAAAGATCTGAGTACAATTTTCAAGCATGAAAAGGCTGGGTTGCGTAACTAATATCTCCTAAATAAGCAAGACTTTACTCGTTGAACAAATCTCTTGAGCTTGTTACCAATTTTATAAGCACTTACTTTTTTTTTATGCGCGTATACAAATGCGTTATTAGTAAATAATGTTTTCTATTAGACCACCAATAGCTTTTTTAACATGAGTACTCAGACACTCTTTTCATGACTAGCTGTATGAAGGTAAAGTGACTATTTCACCCTTTAAAATAAGTTCATCATTTACATCAGACCGTTCATCACAGACCCAAAATACTAAAAAAGAAAAAAAAGCACAATGAGAGATGCAGGTACATGTCGTGATTGAGGCTATGTACTTAATATATGGCTCTATCTACACTTCCTAAACTTCCATTTGATAACCCTAAATAAAACTCTTATCGATACTTTATATTAAATACTGAACATTTACTTTATGTACAGGCTTGATCTCATATCATCCTTCATACAAGTATAAGGCATACTCATTTAAAAAATAACATTAATATGAAAACATGTGAAGGTTACATTAGCCACAATGAGGTGCCACAGCTATCTTAAATAAGAACTACAATTTCCCCTGAATGTTGTGCTACAAGACATACACAGTTTAAGAATGAATGTTATTGTTATTGTTATTGACATCTCATTATGGCCTTTCTATACGGGATCATTACATCCGAGTATTATTTGGATAAATCTACCCACAATCGTCATCAGCCTGTCTGTTATTAATGTCTGAAATTATGTGCATCTAAAGACCCCCTTTTATTTTATCGATTTCCACATACAGCCACTTTTAAATTTCTGGGTCATTTAGGATCGGGTACCTTTTGGCTATCCCAAAGAGTTGGATTTTTTCAAGAGGCCCTGTTACACGCACTGGAAATATACCAAATATAAATTTCTTATATGCTACCTGTCGGATTGTGTCAGCCATGCATAGCTGAGCTGAGTTATTTAAATCTATTTTATCAGGCTCATGAAACCCCTACCCCAAAGTTTTGTTCTTTTGGGTTTTGCGATACTTTTAATTTCCTGCTCAATGCCCTGTAACATAGTCAGACGCGTGCTTTTTTTTTGTTTCTGTCGTATTTGGGTACGATTCACTTAAAGAATAATTAAGCAAATCGTTTAAATAAATAAACTATGAAATTAAAACAACCTCTGATGTTGCATATCAGCATACGCTTGTATACTGCTATACAACTTCTCCTACTTCGAGTACATACTTCTATATAAAAGATTGCATGATTGGCCTAAATACGATATACGAATGACAGTTGGATACAGAATGCTATACCACTGAGTTACGATATCACCGATCGAGAAGAGAAACTTCTCAGATCAATCAAGAATTATAAGAAAGAGAAACTTAATATTAATAGTTCTCTCAATGGATTAGCTACCCAGAGAGAGAATAGAACAGCTATTAATATAAATGGTTCATTTACTTATATATTGATATAATTATACTGCTGATAAAGAGTATAAAGAAATAGTGTATGAATTAATGGATACCTAGCTTCTACAACCAAATATACAAATATCGATAAGACATTTTATATTTGTGATCGTAATTTATTCATTACAAAGATAATGAATAAATGATCAACTATTATGTTCTATTGCCAATTACACTTGACAAACAAGTATGCATCTTTTACAGTAACCGTTGCATGATCTGATAAATAAGTGTCTCGTAATACTAAAGATTTATTAGCATACTCATGCTCCCGATCCACTGATATGGGACAACGTTATCTGGAAACAATTCTAACGAGTAGTATCCATTTAACCCAAGGCGGGAAACAAAGTATAGATCTATTCCAAAACCAGAAAGGTTGACTCATCATTAAAACTCAGGAGAGTTGTGCAATATAAAAAGGATCAATTATTTCATAGCAGCAGAGTTCTTTTAGTCTATTTTTACCCCTAATAAAAATATACTTTTATCTCATTACTTTTCTATGTAATATTTTGTCAAATACCACAGTTTCCATTACTCCTCAAAAAAATATTTTCTGTACTGAGCTCGTAAACGTTCATTCTCGATAGGTTGAGCATGAGAAACCCCCCTCCATTTTTGGTGGTTCTTACTTTAATATAATAAGGACAATTATATTTGCAATTGTCCTTTTGATGTTGACAATTAGTGTCTCAAAGTTGTTTTTGAGGGCAAAGTTTATAATAAAATTGCTATTGATTTTTTTGGTGGCGTTGGGTGGTAAAGTTGGCAAAGGAGCAGACACTTCTAAATGCTTCAAGTCAATATTTATTTTTACAGTGTAAGGCGCCTAAGGGACAGCCACTACAGCATGTGATCTCTTAGGAGCAGCCAAAAGGTTTCCAATCCTACGCTGTGACTACGTTCACTTTGGCTGTATCTAAATTGTAATTTTTGGCACAACATCTCTCCGGAGGGAAAGCCCACTGTTTACTTTGCGAAATACCTTTTTTTTTTTTTTTTTTTTTTTTTTTTTTTTTTTTTTTTTTACTCTTACTAGAATAAGGATAACAACATCAGTTAAGATGAAGTTCAAAGCGCTTTTTTACCAGCCGTTTCTGAAAAGACTCAGTGTGATCAACATAAAAAGTTTACAGAAAGCTCCAAAACTTTGACCTTAACATTGGTTTGTCATTGGCGAAAGAGAATTCTATAAAAAGAAAACAAACGTACAGAATACGAAAACACCGTATCGTAAAGCCTTATGTATGTGCTATTAATTGCCGTAACTTTTTTTACATTAGGCTTGCTTACCGCCTGTCAAAATTGCTTGTATTAAGAACAGCAGCTGTCATAACGTCAAGTTATTAGAGCTTTTGTGCTTTCAATTGAAAGATCCCCCTTTCTCCTCAGGCACAGTTTACGTTAAGCAAACAGAGAAAAAAAAAGAATTCTTCGTTCTTTATATACCGATATACATCTGTTGTCATTTTTTTTACAGTAAACCCTGTGAGGAAACTTTCAACGTGATTCACACTCTCGAGATTACACCATTTTGGCCCACTTCCCTTTTATATTCTCCCGCATCAATCCCTCAAACTGTTTACAGTAGTTATATATCTTAACTTTTATTGGTACCTCCATATTACTTGTTCAGAACATTCTTTTCTTATTTCTTGTCATCCTCATATCATCAAGCCAAAACATACCTCTATTTCCTTGTATATTACACCCTTATCCACGAAGTATTTTTAATGCATCGTATTCATTTGCCCTCTCGTGTTATGCTTCTCATGCATGTTATACTTGATCTCGTATCCACCTTCTGCTTTTCTTTTCTTGAAATTGATGTATTTTTGATCTTGCTAATACTTTCTGACCTTGTCTCTCTTGCTCTCCTTTGTCCGATTACGTCTACTGTTGTTGTAAATAAATACTTCGTAAAAGGAAGACCGGCCTTCGATTCTTTCATAATCCTCAATGAAATTTCGTCATTATCTTCATTGTCTACAGACAGCATATAGCAATTGCCTATAATTCCAAACTATCGTTTGGCGATCCTTTCCCAAAGATGATGGTATCTATTATGAGAATTTATTGGCCATCTGTTTCAGTTATAAGTTTCCTGATCTCGATTTCCAGTTGCTGGTTCTATTATCACGCTGCTAATCCACTAAAATCAGCAGGCCAAACATTTATCAAAAAGAAGGTCAAATACCTGATAAACGGTATTAGATGTTTTAAACTGGAAAGCCAGAAACGAAATTAGAACAAAAATAAAAGCGAGCCCCCATGGCTGTACAATTACCTGTTTGACCTGGTTTTAAAGGTGGCATAAAAATGGAAAGCTTCCTACACTTTTTCTTGCGAGATGGTGGGGAAAGAAAAAAAAAAAGAGGTGCGGTCTTTTTTTTTTTCAGCTGTTAAAAAACCTATGTTATACACAGAAATGTCTAAAGCAGAAGGACTTTGTCGCGTCAAGACACTTGGCTGTCTATCAAAAAAAAACTGCGAACTTACACTAATGCTGTGCGTAAAAAGATCTGGTACGCTCTCTTGGGCTGATGGTCATTCCTTAGCCGTTTTTTGCGCGGTGTACAAAAATAGAAGGAAACGCAACGTTCAATTTTTAGCCTTATATGCTGTGGCCGGTAAATACGCCTGTACAACTTGATGACGTGAAATGGCTCCAGCTACACCTCAAGTCGTACATTCCATCTTTTCAGTATTTCAAGAAATTTCTAGGTGCTAATTTTTATTCTTTCACCAAGCAGACATTCAACAAGCGTAAATCTAAGAATAGGCAAGACTAGCAGGGGAAATAAAACGCTCCAATATACTTTTTCCGTTTCCATAGATAACGACTTTCACCATTATGTATTAAATTGACACAATTTTTCCCTCTCTTTTGTATTGAACCACGCCACTACGTATGATAATCAGTGCTTAAAAGACAGGAACAGCAAATATCAACAATGGATGAACAGCCACAGAATAATAACATAAGCGAAGCAAAGCAAAGAAGGATTTGAAGGAGTTCAAATTAAATCCAGATGAAGTTCCTGCAAAACTTTGGTCATAGCACCTATATAACATATTTGTACTTGAATTATGTGTGATCAACAGGCATATACACACTAGCAGGTTGCCAAGATATAAATTATTTGAGGTGAGTTAGTTTTTGTGTTAAATGTGATTGTGATACTTACTCTTTTAAGAAGCCGACCTTGTCAAAGTTCCATCTCTATCCTTGACATAATCCCATTAACATGCCAGCGACACATACATCAATCTATTATTACATCATGCATATGGCTGAAGCAGAAGACTAGACTTTTATATATATTCTCGTAGAGGATAGCATTGATTTATTTTAGCATGAGATCTGGAAGTTTATTTATCTATTTAAAGATCACTTGGTGATTATAACGTTTAATCAACTGATGGATTCCGTCTTAATTTTGGGGATGGGGGAGATGGAAAACATACACAATTATTTGGTGGTGAAGTAATATATGAGAATGGTAAATTACACAACATAGAGGAGCTACAAGGATGTTAATAGTCAAACTATCCGGTGTAAGCTACTTTATGCATCACAAAAAAAGCAAAAATCATACTTGACGAAGTTGGAAGTTCATTTTATTTGACACATGTATTCATCACCAAATACAGAGTATGTGTGTATAATTACTGGGGAAGAAAAGAGTGTC